>NW_015178013.1:0-1137 GCF_001447785.1 Gekko japonicus
TCCCTGAGTGTATTCCCTTCCCCCTCTACTTTTCTGTTCTCAGTTTTGCATTCTTCTTTGGTAGGTGCCTGTAACTTCTCAAGGTTATCCAGCTGGTGTGGGGGAATGTGGCCCTGTTATCTGTTTGCTCGTTAGTGGTGTCTTTCGCTTCTGAACTAAGGGTCTGTTTTGAGAAAGGCAAACCGTTACGTTCTCATGTATTTGCCTGCCAGTATACTCCTTCTTCGCGCCGGCGGGAATGGGATCTATTGGTTATAACTTGGTTCAAAGTTCCTTTATTACGTTGCCCTGTGGGGCATGTGTCCATTCCTAACAATTCTATTGTTCCTGCTTCTTTCAAACGCTTTGGAATAAATTTTGCTTTAACCTTTAAACGTGGATTTATTTCTGAGATAATTGGAGATTTAACATTTTGTTAGGAATCCCCTTTCCTCATCGTCTCGAGTCTGATCGATATCATGAGCAGGACAGAGGGGAACACACCTACAACGGTACCCACAACAGTACCTACAACCGAGGGGGATTTGCTTGGCATCCCGGTAACCTCTGCGACCCCACTGGTCACCACGGCGCCCGTCTCGGTGCCTGCTACGGGAGCAGTTGGGGGAACGGTACCTCGCCCGAGCTACCTACCATGGCCGCCTCCAACCCCGAGCCAATGGGGTCGGAATTCAATGCGGGCCTCTGAGGACTGGACGAGGTTTGACACCCGAGGCACGAGAGAGACTTATTCTCACCGGGGGAGCAGCCTCCGGGACAGCCTGGGTGAACGTGAGCTGAGACGGGGAAGGTATTGAGAGGAGGAGGACGAGTTTTGGGAGGACGATCCACGGAGAGGATCGGGCCCCGGACTCAGCGAGCCCCACAGAGACCCAGGCGAAGACCGACTGGAAGAAATTGAACGGTCGTTGCAACAAATCATGCGCACGGTGGCGGATGTTTTCGATGCTTTGCCGACCATGATGGACCAACGACTGGCGAACCTGCTGGTGGCACAAGGGGTCCAGCAACCGCTGGGACCCCCACCTCCGGGACAACAGGTGCCGCAACAGCCTCCGCCGGGGCAGCCACCAATACCAGGGCAGGCGCCTCCAGTGCTTCCCCCCCTTGTTCCTCTACAGCCTGGGGTTCCGGCGG
>NW_015178014.1:0-1145 GCF_001447785.1 Gekko japonicus
AAATGGGTTCAACAGCCCTGCTCCACACCCTTTGAATGCTCCCAAATTGCACAGACATGGAAGTACAGCAAGCATCTTAAGGAAAGGAATTCCACCTCCTGTACTAGAGGTAGGGTTACCAAGTACCTACCTACGAATCGGCGAGGAACACATGCTTCCCCGCTGGAACATTCTTGTGTGTAACACGGCCGCATTGCACTATCCTGTCACCCAGACGTGATGTAAGCATGCTGGGCACGTCGAGTTTTCAGCCCCATTGCCAGAGCGTCGCCCGGCTACATGCCCACATCATGTCTGGGTGACAGGATAGTGCAGTGCCTGTGTTTTCCCCACGGGAATGTTCCCACCAAGAACTATATGTCCCCCGCCGATTCGCAGTAAGTACTTGGTAGCCCTAACTAGAGGAAGCTCTATACCTGTCTGTTATGTCAGATACAGAGTAATAAACAAGGGACAAAAAACTTACCGAAAGCTACAGAGAACAAGGGCTTCAAAAAGGGTTGAATAACACAGGTGGAGGTAGTCCTACTGCCAGTCTAGCCGTTACTTCTTCAGTGAACTCTTCATTGGGTTTACAACCTATCGATCCCTTTGATTATGCACAATTGCACTGAAACATTTGGTTTCCCCCCCATTTAATCTTAGACCAACAGAATTCAGGACTTCTGGCAGAGGCTTTTTCCCCCCTGCAACAGAAGGGCTCCGTCTTCTGTCACTCTTGTTAACAAAAACCATTATAGTATAGATAACACACGCAAATGGTGTTACAGAACTCATTTGGAGAGAAAAATTATTTTCTCCAGCATAATTATGCATATACTAACACATTCTTCAACCCATTGCCTGGACATCTACAAAGGTAAATCAGCAAAACCCAATAGTATACTTGAGACTGCTCTGTACCTGTTAATATGGTGGACAAAATATCCCAGAACTAGAACCAAACCTTTAGGTATTTTATGGTTTGAAAAAGAACAGTGAAATGGCCCATATGACTCCTGATTTCCAAGTACATTGCATTCCAAAACACTAATTATTTTCACAAGTGATTATGATGTTAAAAATCACACTTACAATGCCTGTGTTCCTGAGAGGGAAAGATATTTCTATTAGGGGTCCAAAAACCCAATAATCCTTTTCAGTGG
>NW_015178015.1:0-1149 GCF_001447785.1 Gekko japonicus
TAGCCAATCATATTTAGCTACCAGCTAACGTCCCTGATGGCAAAAAAGCTAATTTTTAAGTGAGGGCTATGCTTCCTGTGCCCTGACCTGGATCGCCTAGGCTAGCCTAATCTCATCAGATTTTGGAAGCTAAGCAGGGTCGACCCTGGGTGGTATTTGGATGGGAGACCTCCCAGGAATACCGGGGTTGTGATGCAGAGGCAGGCAATGGAAAAGCGCCTCCAAATGTCTCTTGCCTTGAAAACCCTGTGGACTCACCATGCAGTTGTAACTTGACAGCAAAAAGAAAAAAGAAAGCTTCTTGTACTCGTCAATCACATCGGTGATCCTACCCAGTCAGGAAGAGGAGGGCAAACAAAGCCTATTAATGGTAATGTCTCCTAAAAAGTGTTTGCAAAAAACCTCTTGGTTCAGCTCAACTGATTTTATATGCAAGAGAAGTCAGAAAGGGTTTTGCATATCTATTACATTCAGACAAGTAATAAAATGTAGGCCATTAGCTACCTGGAGCTATCAACTCCTTCCTTAGTAGGAGACCTTCAAACTATTATGGGCTGTCTCCTGACAAAAGTATTTAAAACTTGGCATTGCTGTTTTGGCCAGTTCTTCAATGTTTGTTTTGGGAAATGGCGATAAAATGGGTATTCATTTATCCTGTGAAGAAATGCATTTTTTCTTTGGGGATCTGAAATGAGCAAAAACCTTCACTCTGAGTGCTTTTTGTCAGGTCCCACGTGCATGGTGCCCATTGCCACTGTGGTCGTCCCCCTCCTCTGTCCCATTTTTAAAGGACTGACAGATGTGTCTCAGATGCAGACAAGGGAAGGAGGTTACTTCACCGCCCCTCTTTCCTGTCCTACCAGAGCTTCCACTCCTTTTCCCTTCTCTCTGGGCTCTCTGGAAGTGTCCCCGGGTCCCTCCTCATCAACACTGCCTTCCTTCCCTTTTATACCTGTCCCGGTTCCTCCCTCCACCTCTGGGTCCCTCCCCCTGGAAACCCTTACCCCGTATTTACTCCCAGATACTGAGCGCAGCCACATGGGCACTCAGCTGAAACACCTCCTGGCGGGTTAGTCTCCTCCCGATCCACCTGGCCCTCCTGCTCCAGCGCCACCCCACCGGTTACTCTCATTGGAGCATCATCTTCTC
>NW_015178016.1:0-1185 GCF_001447785.1 Gekko japonicus
CCCCCCACCCCCCCAAAAAAAGATATACCTGTGAAGATGTTAATGTGCTGACAATATAGGGAACAGAATGAGGGTTGTATTTGGAGGTTGCTTTTGGAGCAAACCAATCCCCAACAGTGCTGCCAGCATCTCAGAGGTTTTAGGAGGCTAGAAGGAGACAAATGAATATCACTGGGGACGAAGTTCCGTAATTTTGTCACCACAGCCAACAATTCCCTCTCTCCAGTTGTGCTCAGGTCTAACAACACCCTCAAGCTATGGACCTGCTACTAGAAGGGGAGTGCAACCCAAAAGAGGGCTTTGTGGCACAAAAATGATGCCTAGGAATGTTGGTTTGTACCCTATCAAACTCCGGAGCATGACAGAAGACAGGAGGGCCTGGCATGATGTGGTCCATGGGGTCGCAAAGAGTCAGACTCGACTGTGCGACTGAACAACAACAACAACAATCAATGTCTTTGGGGAGGACTGCTGTCTTTTGTACCTTCTGCTGTTTAACATCTACCTGAAACTAATGGAAAGGGTCACCTAGAAGTCTGGGCTGAGCTGTCATGGATATGCAGATGACACCCAATTCTACATCTTTTTTCCAGCTGAATCAGATGAGCTACCAGCTGCAATCCCCTCCAACTAGCTAGTATAACATGGGTAAGAATCAAATAGGGATGCAGTAGGGTGAACTCTCTCAAGCAACTTATTTATATCCTCAGGTTGAAACAACCGAATATATCTTAGAAATGAGGATTGACTCCTGTTTTAATTTGCAGTGTTTTTGCTGCTGTTTTTAGATGTTGTTTATGATTTTTCTTTAATTTTATTATATGAGTTTATTACTATTCTTGTAAATTGCTGTGACCAACTGTCAAGGGCTAATGCCTAACAGAGGCTGAGAACCTTTGAGCGACAGGCTGTTCAAATGGAATTCTGCACATTTTTAAAGATTTGATTGCTAAAGTATGGTGCTTCAGTTGAGAATGCTTTTCTGGGAGTAAACCCCATGGAATAAAATGAGACTTACTGCTAGTAGGTCTGCTTAGGATTGCTTTCTTAAACAAAATTCAGTGTTTTAATGAATTAATATAATAGATTATCTTGTCTTTTAACATGATGCTTTTTACATGATGCTGGCCCTGGTGTTGATTTTTTTAAGATTGTGTTTTTTAGGATCGTTCTTATTTTTCTAAA
>NW_015178017.1:0-1151 GCF_001447785.1 Gekko japonicus
TTATGACTTACCTAAGGTCACACCAGTGGCTGTTTGTGGAGGTGTGGGGAATCAAACTCGATTCTCCCAGATTAGAGGCCGCGCTCCGAACCTCTACACCAAACTGGTACCAATAACAGCTTTGGATATACACTCCACGTACCTGATGCAGTGAACTCTGACCCGGGAAAGCCTGTGCTGTATTTGTCTTTTAAGGTGCCGCTGGAGGCCTGTTGTGTTTTTATGTCACCTGGGACTCTGCAAAACGTGCGTGGGAGAGGGCTGGAAGTTGAAGAGCCAGCACTGTGCAAGGGCCCAAGGCCTGGATCCAAGCTAGGAAAGTCACTGGGTTACTCTCTCTCTACCTAACCTATTTCACAGGGTTGCTCCGAGAAGACAATGTACAAAGGGAACCGAGTCTGACACCCTAAACCCCTTGAAGGATGGCCAGAACAACATTATTATTTTTAAAAGTTCACTTCATTTGTAGCCCGCCTTTCTCCCCAAGGCAGCTTATGTTGTTATCCTCTCCTCGGTTTTATTCTCACAATGACCCTGTGAGGTAGGTTAGGCTGAGAGGCTGTGACTGGCCCAAGGTCACCCAGCGAGCTTCCATGGTGGAGTGGGGATTCGAACCCAGGTCTCTCAGACCCTAGTGTGACTCTCTTAACCGCTACAATACACTGTCTCTCACTGGGTTTTTTTTCCAAAACAATTTTTGTTGTTCCCTATAAACAACAGGTAATATAACTTGTAAGTTAACAAGGCATTACATTGAAATGAGAAAAGATGAGAATTACAAATTGGTCGTTGCTGGTGAAGACTATCTTTCAATGAAATGCGACAGCAAAAGCGTAGTCGTCTTTCAGTATAGTATGTAAATAGTTCTGACCTTGATTTATTTATTTTTAATAAAGGAAGCCATTTTTCTAATAGATCAAAATGTTGGGTTTGAGGGTCTGATCTTTGGGTATGAAACATGAAAGACAGTGCAGACTTGGCCAACCTGAAAAATCAGCAGTGGCTGAACATAGCCTAACTCAAACAGGACACAGTATTTTGTTCCCAGACACTGAAAGGCTGGACAACACTTCCCATTACCATGTCAGATGACACAGGGAAGCCATCGAAATTCATAAACCAAAACACAATTTCAACAGGAAAGTAGAGAG
>NW_015178018.1:0-1157 GCF_001447785.1 Gekko japonicus
GCCTGAACCCAGGTACCTTTATGATAATCCCCAAGTTTCAGATCCCCAGCACTTAGCATCTACAAGGGAGTACCTATTAAAATAACTAAGTACAAAAGAAAAGGGTTCTATCCAGGGGGTTCTTGGCCGGAACAGGGGGCAGGGTCCTCACAATGGAGACACAGCTGAACAGGGCACTGCTACAAGAGATACTGAAATCATTTAAATTTTCCCCTTAAATTTAAATGAGCTATATAATGATGTGAGATCAAGCCATATCTTCAAAAATAAACAATTTTTAACCCAAGTATACTAACTCCACCACTCGTTAGTGGAGGAGATGCCAAAGCCCCCCCCCCAAAAAAAATTATTGGATGCTATGTTTCTCTAAGGCAAAAAGGGTAATCAGTGACTACAAATGCACAATTTAAAGGCTATGAATGGGATCAAAAGAACTATGAGTAGGCAGAAGATAGCTGTTCACACTGTTCTGCAAATACTTGGACAAAAAATTCTGGAAGGGTTCTTCCAGTGCTATAATAGGAACATTCTTATGGTTTCATTTACACAAATGGTTACACAAGCTTTTCCGAAACTGGAGAAAACATTGTAGGATTTACCCAAGCAGTTCTCATTAACTGCTCTAGCCACACAGTACCGTGAATATCCATGCAGAAAGATCTAAGGGTTCCAATGTTGAACCCTGTGGGAAATCCTTTCAGTTGAATCAGTTTGGGTGATAATTTATTTTTACTTAATGCCTCAAATTAATATTTAATGCAATTAATTTGAATATGAAGTTTTCAACTAATCATAGTGATTCTTCTGCATATTTTTGATACAACAGCATTCCACAACAAAGGTAAATGGAGAGTGGATAATTATATCAAATCCATGTAGAAAGGCCCTACCTGGGGCAACCACTCTGCAGGCAAAGTTCAAATGCCCACACAATACTTGCCATTCCCACAACATGAGGCTCTTGTATGCACAGGCCTACCTAATCAACCGTTTCAACTCAACAACCTTTTCCCTGGGTAATGCACAAAGTTCCCTTTCAGTGTCAATTTGAATGCCCAGGAAGGAAAGGGCAGTGGTCGGCTCCTCCATCTTCTCAACTTCTAGCAGCAACCCCAAATCATCTGCCAAGGTCCAGAAGGCATCCATATAGTCCCGAC
>NW_015178019.1:0-1225 GCF_001447785.1 Gekko japonicus
AGCTGCTTTGACTATTCTACAGTGCTATAGAAATGCTAAATATTATTTGTGTCACTTGGGGTATAAGCATACTGCCCTACCATACAGGGATGTTACAGTGATTATTCAGACAAAGCATGTAAAGAGCTCTGAGTACTCAGAGAATACTACAATGGCAAAGCTAAGTATTGCTGATTTAAATGTAGATCGGGGATCCTGAACTGTTTTGAGACTTTGAGCACTTTTGGAATTCTGACACAGGGTGATGGTGTAAGGCCCCCTATGTGCCTATGTAAAGAGGAGCAACTGGGAGAAAACACCCCTTATCATCTTTTAACCCCCCCACACACCCTCAGTTTGTAAGTACTAGCCATGTCTGGCCTAGAAGTAGGCCAGAGTGTGGCCTGGAAATGTACACCAAATCAAGATGGATCAGAGTCAAACAAAATGGTTCTTAGCAGAAAAGAACAAGTCTGAGCTTGCTATGGCTGTGGTCACATTGGCAGCTTGGCGCGATATGGCGCTACCTGTAATTGTACTGGTTTAAAGTGTTGTGGGGCATATCATCCAGACAGCACACTTAAAGTGTTGTGAGGCATATCATCCAGACAGCACACCCTGCTGCAGGTTACCCACATGGACAAATCATCCACATTGCTGCAGTGCCTTGGCCATGGAGCACGCTACCCAGTCATTTTTCAAAATACATATCTGTGTATGTGTGCACATGTGCATGTGTGCACATGTGCATATAGGCAAAAATTAAAAAAAAACCCTTTCCCTAGCGGTGGGAATGGATCTTCAGGTTCAGACCTCCAAATCCATTCTGTGTGTGCTCCCCCACGTTCAGACTTCCGGCCATGCACAATGAATGCGCGGGGAACCAAAAACACCACTTGCAATGTGGTGCCTTTTTAACCTGGCTCCAAGTCATCCTACGATGGGGTGGATATGCTGAGGGAACTGCTGACAGATATGGCTGTGTGACTGAGCCCATTTGACCTGGAGGGGAGGGGCGGCTGCATCGGGCCAAACTGCTTCTGTGATCTTAGCCTATGCTGGGGAGGTGGCTTCAGGGCACCTGTCAGATCAATCGTTTCTCCCCCATCCAAAACAATGCGACATTTCTCTACACAATGGAGCCCACAGGAAAGAAGATCTTCTCCTGAATGCAAGATTCCAAGACCTGGTTCCTCCCTTCCTGTTCAGATCACCCCAACCAATAGGCTATTCACACAACTGGGTA
>NW_015178020.1:0-1163 GCF_001447785.1 Gekko japonicus
TTTAGACTGGAGTCACCATAAATTTGTTAATCTGTAAGGTGTTGCAAGAAGCATTTTTATCTTTCCTACCTACAATGGGCTAACCTGGGTAATTCCGGAGGGACAGCTGAGTTAGTCAGCTGGTGCAAAACAAAGCAGAAGTCCAGGGCACATTCAAGACTAGCAATATTTATTCAAGCATGACCTTTTGTGAGTCAGAGCTTATTTCTTCAGAAGTTACGAAGAGGAAATCATTTTGCAGCTTTTTATAAGGAAAATTGCAGAAGAGGGGAAGAATCTTCGTGTGTGTGTGGATTTTTTTACACTAACTGCATCAGAGTTAGTGTGGATGCATGCAATGATAAATTCAACATTTAAAAAAACAAATTTAAAACAGAAATCCTCAGGAGAAGGAGGTGTATGTATACAAAATGTGCACGCAGAATGAGGATTAACAATTAAATGGCACTACAGTGATGGTCTGGATGTACCCTGATAGCCCTTTACACATACCAGTGATCCCTAAAGCATGATGTGGGACATATGACAATTCTCAGCTTCTGCACTATAAGAACCTAGAAAACTACTTAATGCTGAATCAGATCATTGGTCTCTGAAGCTTGGTGTTGTCTAATCTGATTGACAGCAGCTCTCCAGGGTCTTGGACCAACAGAGGCTTTCCCTAAACCTGTTCCTTGAGATCCTTTATATTGGAGATGCCAGGGACTGAACCTGAGACAAGAAGCATGCACTCTACCACTGAGCCATAGTCTTCCCAGTACCACACTCTCAGTGAAAATACCACCAAAAGAGCTCAGAGTCTTTGCTCAAAGTCTATACTGCAAAATATCCAGTGTTTTACATACATGCATGCTAAATACACAAGGAGAAGAATAAACATCACAACAGAACCACCCAGCCACTTCCCCATGGCCATCCCATCGAATCCCATTTCCAGTTCTTCCCATTTTCTCCCTACTTCTGCTGCTTAGTTTCCTGCCATCTTGCCACAACACTTTCAAACACTTGTCCTTCATTCTCTTGATTAGTGTGATCAGCACATCTATATATACATAAAAGACAGTTCCCTCATGGTAAAATCAATGCCCAGGCCAAACTGCTGGACCTAGGGACACCTAATTCAGGGAGAGCACTCCTAACCATGGCGTAGGTGCTCGCTAAGA
>NW_015178021.1:0-1136 GCF_001447785.1 Gekko japonicus
GCCAATGAATCTTGCCTGCCATGCACTGCGTTGCAGTGGCGACTGTCAAGGATGAACTCTTGAACTTCTGACTTTGTCATCTTGCTGGCAGGTGTGCTCCATCGCAGCTCCGATGAGAACGGCCCGCAATTGCACCAGATGGGAGGGGTCCCAGAATATTCCAGGGGGCCCCAGAGCCCCTGGAGAGGGTTCGTAGCATGGGGCGGAGGGAAGCCCCTGCTGAGGTGACGGCCAAAGGATCGAGGCTTCCTTTTGCCCAGATAGGTCCCACTGGTGCAAGACCAGCCATGGACTTAAAAAAGCATACTGGAATGAGCGAGCAGGAGGTCTGGCGTTAAGAGACTTTCCCCATTTCTGGTCATAAGCCGAGGAGTAAAGCATGAGTGACTATTTACCAAACCGTGCAAGCACTTAGTGCAAACTCACAAAATCACTTAAAAAGCCCCAAATACAGCAAAGGGGAGAGGCTACCCTACCCCGGGAAAAGCAGCCAAAAAGGTAAGAAAGCGAGAGGCAAAATGGCAGTTTTGATGGGAGAACGTTAATTCAACAGACTGGTGTGCAGACTAGAAGAAATCCTCTACTTTAAAAAACTTTCAGAAGCAGTAAAAACTTTTACCTTTAATGTAAACAATGTCTCATTGGGGTGAAAAAATGGTGCCCAGAGTGAAAGCTTCTTCAGGAACTGCCAGCTCATCATCTCCGGCTTCCAGGCCGGAAGTAACCACAGATATCTCCAGGATGATCACTGCAGCATTGCGACCTCTACTGAACTAGATGACTAACTTGAACAACAACTTTGAAGCTCTACAAAAAGAACTGAAAGAAACCAATGCAAGAACAGAGAAGACAACTAAAAAGCTGAAGAAGGTTGATGAGAGAACAAATGTATTGAACCAGATAATGGAGGTAGTGGAAAAAGAGAGGACCTCCAAGAAACAACAACTGTTACAACTTCATTTGGAATGGTCAGCATATGTCCTGAGATTTCAAGGTATTCCGGAGCAAAAAGATGAGAACCTGAAAGAGATTCTAAGCGAAACCCTAACTCTCGTGGCAGGTTGTAAAGCGGAACACTTATAAAATGACTTGGATATGATATACCGGACCTATCCAGAATTTATTAAGAAAAACAA
>NW_015178022.1:0-1186 GCF_001447785.1 Gekko japonicus
GGACTTCCACATCACCTACCGCCTGGTCCATTTTAACTGAAGACACCGGGGACTGAACCTCCTGCATGCCCCTGAGCTGTGGCCCCTCTTGATAAAAATGAGGACAAGCGCACATATGAACACACACAAGAAGCTGCCTTCTACCGAATCAGAGCCTTGGTCCATCAAGGTCAGTTATCATCTACTCCAGGGGTGTCAAACATGCAGCCCAGGGGCCGGATCTGGCCCCTGGAGGACTTCTATCAGTGGAACTGGCTGTCTTCTAATTCTTCTTCTTCCAGTTCTGCTGCTGCTGCGTCATCGTAGGTTTGCAGCTTACAGATACGCACCTGAACAGCATAGTCAAGACTGCAACAGCACAGACATTGTGATGCAATAATTCAGAGCAAGAGGTGTCAGTTATCAGACACTCTTAAATGAACAAAATACTGCAGAGAGCGCTAATGTTTGGAGCATGTTTTTATTTTAAGTACAAAAAAACCCTTTGTTTTTGTGTCCTTTATAAAGTTTATATCTCCGCTACCTGGCATTACATTTTATGACACACACACATGGCCCGGCCCAACAAGGTCTCACTTATGTCAGATCCGGCCCTCATAACAAATGAGTTCAACGCCCCTGATCTACTCAGTCTGGCAGCAGCTCTCCAGGGTCTTGAGCAATGCTCCCTCTAAGCTGTAGAGTCCTGTGAGCAAAAATTCTACTTTGTGAGCTACCGGCATTAAAGTTGTGAGTGAGCGATTTGGCTACTGCATAAATCAGTGTGTTCTGGAGCCCCATCCTTCCTGAGCTAAGACAGAAATGTGTGAGCCGGAGGCTAAAAAACTGTGAACTAGCTCATGTTAACTCAGCTTAGAGGGAACACTGACCTTGAGGTCAGGCCATTCATATCCCCTGCTACCTGGTTTGTTCTGTTCTGTTTGTTTTAAACTGGAGATGCCAGGGATTGGACCTGGGACCTTCTGCATACCAAGCAGGTGCTCTGCCACCAAGTCAAAAATGAATTCTTCTCAAACAACCAGGTAACTCAATCCCCCTGGGCACCCCAACTTTCCAAGAATCACATCTATTTATTACTCAGATTACAATTCTAATTCCTGCCCTTATTTCCACAGCATTCGTTCCTGGGAGCAGAAAGAGCTTTTCGGGATGATCCGAACCGTCAACAGGCTTTCCCAAGGAAGCA
>NW_015178023.1:0-1155 GCF_001447785.1 Gekko japonicus
GGCCTGCCGCCCGCGGCCTCTGCTCTGGCCACATGGCGAGCCTGGGGAGGGGAGGGAGGGGAGCCAGGCCAGGCCAGGTGGCGCTTCGCCTCTCCTCCGTGGAAGACTGAGCTTCTCTCTAGGCCACGGCCACGCCGGCCACGCCCATCTCCCAGAGGCTCCGAGCTTTGGCTTCTCATCTTCCCAGCGGACCCACCTCCTCGCATCAAACCCCGACACCTGCAGTTGCAAGAGGAGGGCAGCCCCCCTTCCTCGCACCAGCCGAGAGCGTCATTCTGCGTCCGGAAGGAGTCAGCCGCGTCGTGCTGCCAGAAAGAGCCAGGGGCAGGCGGGCGATCACACAAAGCTTCCCCAGCCGCCAAGAGGTTTCCACGGCCCGCGCAAAGCTTCCCTGGCTGCCGCCAATCAACTCGACGTGAGTCCAGCGGCACCTAGTAGAGTACGAGCTTCCCAGAGGAGTCAAGGCTCCATTTGTCGGGTCCCTACCGGGTGGGATGGAGACCCACCAGAGGGCAGGAGGTGCGGTGCAGGAAAAGTAGTCCGGGTGGCAAGGTGCCACCCACATGGAGAGGAGAAGCACAGAGGGAACAGGAAACCGGCCACTCTAGTGAGATGCAACTCCTAGTAGGAAACAAACTGGAATAAAACCATCTCCCCCAAACACCTTCTTAAATACACTGGCATTGCCCCCCTCAGTATTCCTACAGGGGTTATTTGCCCTGTTTTTTTTGCTGAGGATGATGTCGTTGCCCCTGAGGCCCCCACAGTGTCTCGTGTGCCTCCAGTGCCACCGCGCATGCCCCTCCCACACACACCCGCTTTTCTCTGTGCTCCTCTATCCCACTTTGCTGTGAAGCTTTGGCAAAGATCACGGCAAAGCCGGAGAGGGGGTTGGATTCTAGCCGCTTGGAGTGGCTAGAACGAAGCCCCCACCCGCTGGTGGACCTCCGGAGGGCACCTGTTATTTTAGGCCGATGTGTGACACAGTGTGTTGGACTGGATGGGCCACCTGCCTGATCCAGCATGGCTTCTCTTATGTTCTTATGTCTGGCACAGTGATGCTCTGTGTTCTTGGTGCTTGGGGGGGGCAAGAGTGGGAGGGCTTCTGGATTTCAGGTCTCGCTGGTGGACTTCCGGAGGGCCCCTGGTATTTTT
>NW_015178024.1:0-1162 GCF_001447785.1 Gekko japonicus
AGAGAGATTCAAGTTCTCACTGGATGTGTAGTGACCCCAAATATAATAAAGAACATTTGCATATCAAACTGTATATTACATTCTTTGTTGAACAAGAACTGAAATGTAAAAGTTCTCTCTTAAATTTATATTCAGGAAAATACAGTGTTTTATTTTCTAGAAAGGAATCTGGAATTCTAGAATGCCCGTTAAAGGCTCCATGATGGCCCAAAATTGGGCAGTCTATACTGCTGGTTTCTCTGACGGAACTGCAGACTGTCTTTGGCAGCACTGTCCTACACCTTGATTGGTTACTGCTGGAATCCTGTTGGTCTATTGTTACTCAGCTCCAAGTTCACCCTGTCTCTGGCAGCACAGTCCTGCAGTGTTTCAGTCCCAATACATAACATACAGGATTCTAAAACAGTGGCACATTGTAGAGATGCTTCATAGCTATTCCCAAGGAGAAGACCTAGAGCTACTTCCTGGTTCATGCCCAGGTAAGCAGAGGAATGGGAGGGCTTGTTGCCATGCAGAGATTTATTCAAAGGCATTCATTCAGACAGCCATATTGAAATGTTGAAGGACTGTAAATACAAATAGTAAAGCATGTTGGATTTTTTATTAGGGAAAAATATGTGTGCAGACTTCTGCTTTTGTGCCTTCATACATTTCCTTTCTGGCTCTCTCCTTTCTCGCTGTCTCATTTTCTCCTCTCTCTTTTAATATCCTCCTTTTGTCGTATTAAGTTATTTCCTTAAATCAAACCAAGCACAAAATAACTGACAATCTTCTGGTCTCTTTTGAATCACTCTCCCAAGCACAGACTAAATGCTGAAAACATATTGATCTCTTCTTGTATGGGATTTCTGTTGATATTAGTTCTTGCTCTGAGGTCTGATAATATAATTTTTTTTAATATACGTTTTTAATGATTTTCCAAAAACAAACAAACAAACAAACAAACATACAAACATTTTAGCTGTTGTACACTGCTCTAAGCCCTTTTGGGGAGGGCGGTATATGAATTTAATAAAATAAATAAAATAAATAAATGTTTGTTTGTACTTAGGGACATGTTTGGTGTAGTGGTTAAGAGCGGTGCACTCTAATCTGAAGTGCTGGGTTTGATTCCCTACAGATGCCACTGCTGGGTGATTTTGGATCAGTCACAAGTTCTCTC
>NW_015178025.1:0-1152 GCF_001447785.1 Gekko japonicus
GGATAAAAATTGTAGACTAAGCCCATGTCTAGAGTACAGCCCCACTGAATAAAACATCACAAAAGATTCTAGGGTGGAACACATCTCTCCACACATCCAAAGACCCTGAGTAAGATAAAACTTTACCATAAACCCTAGAAAGCACAGAAACTTGGGAAACAATCAGTAAACAGTTTTAGGGGGAACACTAGAAAGAAATATGAAAAAAGATATTTTGCTAGCTAACCCTAGCAAAGAAATTCTACATGTCTGTTTTTAGGAAAGGGTTTAAGATGGGTCATCAGATTTTGGCTTTGACTCTACTCTTACCAATAGTCTTGACAGAGAACTCCAATCCAGGCTAACATATGCATGGATTTCCTGGTAGTCAAGGAGTTTTCTTCTTAAACAATCAGAATTTAGGAATGCATGCTCAGAATTCCCATCCGAGCCTGCTCTTAACCAATCACTACAAGGCCTGGATTAAAGTAGGTTAGTCTGTTAAAGGGTAAACCAGTAACTATCTGTTATGGCACTTCAACAGCTTAGACACGTTTTAAAGCAAGCCCACAAAAACTCACCGACCCACAAAAAGATCTGTTAGTCCACCAGTTTATGTTATGATCTAAAAGGAAGGAGAGAGAGAGAAGGATTGGATTTATACACCACCCTTCACTCGGAGTGGCTTACAAGCGCCTTCCCTTCCCCTCCCTACAACAGACACCCTGTATGGTAGGTGGGGCTGAGAGAGCTCTTTTGAGGACCGCTTGAGACAACAGCTCTGCGAGAACTGTGACTGATCCAAGGTCACTCAGCAGCTGTATGTGGAGGAGTGGGGAATCAAATCCAGTTCTCCCAGATTAGAGTCCGTGCCAAACTGGCAAAGGAAAACAGTGAATCGTGTTTTGGAATGCTGGAGGCAGTTCTCACTCACTGCAGGCTCTCGAGCAAGCAGCTATTTACAAGGTTGCATTTTTAATATTCACTGAGTTAAACCAGCAGTCCTCAAATTTTAGCAACCTAAGGTTTCCATGCGCACTTTAAAAACTGTGAGCCCCTCCCCTAGCCGTCCTCTTCTTGCTGCAGACACACACACACACAACCCCACCTGCCAGACAACCTTTTTCTAAAACACATAAGCAAACTGCTTATGCCCCATGGAGTCTTCCATCC
>NW_015178026.1:0-1155 GCF_001447785.1 Gekko japonicus
GCAGTACACGCCTACCTGGAGGAGGGAGCAGAGATCCTAAATCTGCACCTCCTGCAACACCGCTCATCCAACTGTTGAACGCTGATGAAGACGTACATCTAGGGCATAATGCTTCACAAATGTGTGAGGCGTGGCCCAAGTCGCTGCGTTGCAGATATCTTCTAGCGACGCACCTCACAGGAAGGCTGTGGATGCAGCCACTGACCGGGTGGAATGTGCCCGTAGCGGACCCGGGAGCAACCTTTTAGCTAACATGTAACATAATTTAATAGTCTCCACAATCCACTTGGATAGGCGTTGGGATGACAGCTTCTTCGCTTGAGAGGGTAGAGCATAAGAAACTAACAGGGCCGGCGATTTTCTAAAATGCCGTGTTCGATTCAGGTAAAAGAGTAAAGCTCTTTTGACGTCCAACAAGTGAAGTCAGCGTTCTTCCTCAGTCAAAGGGGACGGAAAGAACACTGAGAGAACAATGTCCACTTGTAGGTGAAACTTAGAAACTACTTTCGGTAAGAAAGAAACATCTGGAGTCAACATGACCCCATTATGACGGAAACTCAAATAAGGAGGGTCACAGTGGAGCACTGACAATTCGCTCATCCTCCTGGTGGAGGTAACAGCAACTAAAAAGCTGTCTTCCACGACAAAAGCTGCAGACTACAAGTAGCCATCAGCTCAAAGGGTCTGTCCATAAGTCTCATAAGCACCATGGGTAGGTCCCATGCTGGCGTGGGGCCACATGATGGAGGGAAGAGGTGGGTCAAGCCCTTAATAAACGTTTTGGTCAGAGGGAGGGAGAAAACAGAGTGAACATCAATTGGTGGGTGATTAGCCGAAATTGCAGGTAAATAAACCTTCAACGAGGTACAGCTAAGGCCCAGGCCCAGGAGGGATAGCAAAAACACAAAGATTGCCATCAGGTCAGATGGGGATGGTGGCAATCCCAACAGGTCAAGGTGAGATAAGAATTTCTTCCACTTCCCAGCATAAGAAACTCAGGTAGACGGTTTGCGACAGTTCAATAGGACACGATCTATTCTGCCTCTGAGTGTTAAAACAGGATCCTCCATGCAGTGAGCTTGAGGTGCGGTACATCGTGATGTAGGAGATCTGCACCTGGGGAAAAGTGAATGAAGGAGCCCTTGGATAGATGGA
>NW_015178027.1:0-1181 GCF_001447785.1 Gekko japonicus
TCGCTTTTAAGCCCTTTCACAGTCAGGCTACCCAGTCAATCCATTTCCCAGCTAAGGGCACAAAACCTCTTCAGGTTCCCTCAGGTGCCAGCCTGTGTGTGTGTGTGTGTGTACCTGGCAGAAAAACCAGTCAGTCAGACAGACAGACAAATAAAAAGCCAGTTACTTTCCCGGTAGCTTAGTCACACCAGGTTCGAGATTTAAAACCAGCTGACAAGGTGCGGAATACAGGAGCAGATCCTGCAAAGAGAATGCCTAATGAGGTATACTTTGTCAACTTGATTTAATGGGCTCGGTGCCTTTTGCCTGCCGCTTGGTGAGCACTGTCCGATGAGGAGGCCGGCATTCTCACCCCCCTTGTCACGCGGGTTGGGGTTAGCATTCCCTCTAAGCTGAGTTAGTGTGAGCTAGCTAGCTCACCATTTTTTAGCCTCCTGCTCACACATTTTTGTCTTCACTCAGGAAGGAGGTTCTCCAGAGCAAACTAATTTATGCAGTAGCCAGATCACTCGCTCACAACTTTCATGCCGGTAGTTCACAAAGTGGAATTTTTTTGCTCGTAAGACTCCACAGCTTAGAGGGAACATTGGCTTGGGGTGGTGGGGTCAATTACAGTAAGCAGCTAAGTTTTCATATCAATACACTTGCAGAAGTTGGGTTTGCCTTTGGTCTATGCACATGCACTTGCAGAGGTTTAATTAATTCTGTGCCAACAGATTTGATTTATAGACTCTCTGACCCTCAGACCTCCCCTTCAGCTGTCCTGTTAAAGCAAAGCAGTGTGACTTAACACGAATAGATTTGGCTGGCCTGTTTTGCACGAAAGCCAGGTTTGCCGGAGCCCGCCCCCAAGAAGTGTTGGTCCAACGCAGCTCCCCAAGGCTTATGCTTAAATGATCCATGTGCTTGCAAACTGATCTTTGATACAAGGGAGAGGCCAGAGCTCAGTGGCAGAACCTCTGCTTGGCACGCCGAAGTTCCCAGATTCAGTCCCTGGCATCTCCAGTTGAAAGAATCCAGGCAGGGGATGATGTGAAAGACCTCTGCCTGAGACCCTGGAGAGCGGCTGCCAGTCTGAGTAGACAATACTGACCTTGAAGGACCCAGGGTCCAGTGCAGAATAAGGCAGCTTCATGTGTGTTTGGGGAGAGCCCATGGCTCCGTAGTGGAACATCTGCTTG
>NW_015178028.1:0-1136 GCF_001447785.1 Gekko japonicus
TTTTCTACGAAATGACCCCTGCATGGCAGAGTGGGGATTCAAAGCCAGGTTTCCCAGCTGCTATTCCCAGACATTAACTAATATCCCATGTAGGCTCCTTGTGGTCTTAACAGCATAGTAAACACGCCTGTAGCTACAGTGGGGCGTTTCGGGGCCCTGTCCCCTTAATTAAAAGCCCCGCCCCACAAATAGCCATGCCAGAAACCTTAGTTTTGAGGAGAGACACCCCACACACACACACACACACAGGGTGAGAGCACGGTGGCTTGCCCTCAGGCTTCCCTCTCCCTCCCACTGTGAAATTGGGGGGGGGGGGGGAACATAATGGGATCTGGGAAAAGCAAGCTCAGAAAAAGACATTTAAATGCCTTCTGAGTCCCCTTCCACAGGGCAAGAAAGCTTAGAAGGGCACGCAAGAGTGGCACTTCCAACAGATCTCCAACAATCCCCCCTTCTGCTAGCCGAGTCCCTCCATGCACCACCTAGGTCATGGTGAGTCTTTCAAAAGCATTCCCATGAGCCTTTCAGAAACAGGCTTTCTTGCCCCGTGGAAGGGAACTCAAAAGGCATTTAAATACTTTCTGAAGGCAATTAAATGTCCTCTGAACTGTTTTTTTTCCCTAGGAGCTGATGTGCTCGCTGCCCTGTCCCTTGAAAGGAAGGGCTGGAAACAGGCTCAGAGCCTTACGTTAATTAACTGTAATTTAACTGCCGTCTTACAAATTTAAATGCCTCCTGAACAAAAAACAATCCTGTCTATGGGCCTGACAGTAAAAGATCCAGAACAGCTCTGAATTGCCTGGGGCCTCGTTTTTCAGCTTTACCTGCATTAAGTAGTACCTGTGATAAATACTGGAGGTTTCCCAGATCTTCATAGTTAATGTCTCTCTTTACACCAACAACCTCATCCACTTCAGCCAGAAGCCTAATGAATGCAGACAGGAGAATTTCAGTCAATTGCCTACTGATTTTAAGCTAAAACACATATAGGCCCCGGTCACACGGGCTGGAAAATGCGGAGGGAGAGCGTGGCTGTTTGCCCCGGAGGAAAATAACGCGCGGTTCCGCGATCAGACATCCCTTCAAGGTCCCGTGGAGGTCCCTGGATTAGGGGGCAGGTGCCGATCACACGATGA
>NW_015178029.1:0-1154 GCF_001447785.1 Gekko japonicus
CTCTCCAAGGGTAAGAATGAGACAGGAATTTATTATTCTAAAGGCCATCGTTCATAGTTAAGATTCCAATTGTGAAGTGTTCAACTGTGACTCCCGAATTAACCCATGTTCCACAATTGATTATGTTAGTTTCCATTTTGGAAAGAGCTGAGCTAATTGCTAGTAAGTAATGTTTGTGTACTGTTTGTTATATATAAAACCTATTATTATGTTTGTGTGGAGCTGCATGTAGTTTTACCTTAACTTCAGGAGCAATCGTATTTATTTATTTTATTTATATTTACATTTATACCCCGCCCACCCTGTGAACAGGCTCTGGGCGGCTTACAGGAGACGGCCGACAGGCCAATACAAATAAAACAATAAAAATATTAAAATCCCTTAAAATCCCTTAAAAACAATCTTAACAATAAAGTGCTCGAACCTTATTGAACTGCGGTTTAATTTTATTCTTCCACAGAGAGATCTTGATAAAGAGAAAGCAGCAGATGATATTGAAGATCCTACTGCCTACAGGTAAGATGGCTGAACATGAGACAGGTGCTTGGATTCTAGATCCTTGGTGGTCAACAGTAAGTTTTGTTGAAGGGCTTCTTTGAGGCTGAGGTACCTCACTTCCCAGCCCAGTGTAGCCTAGTGGGAAGACCTGCTACTATAGCTGTCATTCAACTCACACTTGTCTTTCACTTTTGGGTTTTTAACTGGGTGTTAAGGAGCCCAGATCCCCCCCCCCCACAACTAGATAACGTGGGAATGGAATTCACTGTATCCACCAAGCTGAATAATTCCTTCACTGTGTAAAGGATATTTGAAACCTCAAAACCAACAACACTAATACCACATCTGTAGTACATTAATTTATGTGGTAGTGCCTATCACAAACAGTGTTTTTATAAGAGCTTCTTTGCTTTCTAAACAGCACTTTTTAGTTTCTGTTGATGTCTTGGGAGTTAAACTCCTCTCTGTATAGAACCATAGAATCACAGAGTTGGAAGGGGCCATCAGGCCATCTAGTCCAACCTCCTGCTCAATGTAGGATCATTTTTGGTTTTTTTTATTGCACAAATAATTACAAACAGTTAAAATTACATACAAGAAATTAACAGAAACTTTCAAGAAATAATATCCAGTTTCAAATGCTTATATTATTTCTA
>NW_015178030.1:0-944 GCF_001447785.1 Gekko japonicus
CTTCTTCCCTTTCTTAAAGATTAGGATAATATTCGCTCTTCTCCAATCCTGTGGCACATCCCCAGTCCTCCAGGAGGCCTTGAAGATGATGGACAGAGGCTCTGCAAGTTTATTAGACAGTTCTTCGAGCACTCTTGGGTACACACCTACCTTATCTAAGCAGAAGGAAATAAACATCGCTTGCCTCCCTCTATTTTCCCCTTCCCTCCGCTGCCCCACCAGCCACACCTGGGAGACTCACCTGGAGCCTCTTCTAGAGCTCGTTGTATTTCTTCCCACAATGGGCCTTATTCCTAGTCTAGTATAATGGCTTTGAACACTCTGGTCATTGTGATTTCATCCTTCCAGGTATTTTATAGTGTGATCCTATGGTCTGATGCCCTATTGGTCAAAACAGCAAATGGCGTTAGGGTAGAATTGACTCCCACCAGTAATATCTATCTGCACTGTGGCATTGATGTTTATCCCCACTAAACTTCAGTTCTACTTGTATAACACCAGTGGAGAGGAGTGAGCCAGGGCCAGCCCCACTAGCAAGTCAGAACAATGTATATATTCCTGATAGGGCTGCTGTGACAGGCCTTTTCTACCAACTGAGGGGACCCACACAGCCTCCCGTGATTTGGGGGGATCAGGTTTGTTTTAAACTATATACCTTCCCCTCAGTTACCAGGTGTTCTTAAGGTATAGGAATGGGTTCGCTGCTGTGAGGTAAGTTTTGTGGTGTGCAAGTAGAATATGGAGATCACTGAGGCAGGACTTGTGTATAAACAACACAGAAGATTTGTTCATTTACAGGTTGTTTTCAAAGAATGGATCAGCAGCACAGGTCTCCAGGCAGACAAAGAAGAATCCTGGCTGAGCACATAAATTTAAGCTAGATATGGCTTCAGAGAGTGTTTTGAATTTTCTTTAATGTGTTCGGGCACAAACAGACTTTTACT
>NW_015178031.1:0-1127 GCF_001447785.1 Gekko japonicus
TGTTGTTCATTCCTTCTGCAAATTAACTAACCTGGGAACAGTAACGGCCAGACGCTCATCCGTTTGTTTTCTCAGCTTGCTCAGCCCGCTCAAACGAATGCATTTATTGGCTTGGCTTATGGGGGGGTAGTTTGTTTATACTATAAGTCAAGGACCCATCATATTGCAGGTCATTACTGACACAAGCTGTATACTTGTTCTTTAATAATGGACTATCAATAAACACTTATATTCAGAAGAAGCCTTTGTGTGTGTTGTGACCCTGCTAAGGAGCCTGACACTGATGTGCGAGACAGGAATAAAGGGGGGAGGCTCAGTAGGAGCAGGAAGGAGACAGGTCAGTGAGGAGACAGGAAGGGCATAATTTGAAATTATGGGAAGTCCCTGATCTACCTGTGCTAACTAGCAGTCCTTCAACTGGCCCCTATAGGCTGTTCTTCTGATATTTTTCAAGTTGGTGCACTATAGACTTTGTGTATTCTAACAATTTGTTGACTATTCACAAGCACCAGGGGTTTCGTGTGTGCATGTGTTGTTCTTGTTGTTGTTGTTTTGCAATTCTATGATCTCAAGGCAATCTCACAGAGTTACAAGACAATCCTCTAGGCTGGATTGCATCATTTCTCACAGAACCAAATAGCATTTTATTCCATTTCACTGCCTTATGGATTACCGGGCTGGTTAAAACAGAATTTCTCCTTTACTCTAGCATACTGTATGGCCTGGAGCTAATATAGGTTCAGGGTAACAGTCACAACATAGTGATCAGCTATATGAAGGTGAATTCATTGTTATTAATAAATTGGCCTTTTGGCTAAGATCAAAAGTAGTAAGCTATTAAACAGTTGTGAATTGCATGAATGAAAGATCAAAGTAGACTCATTGGGGAAATATAGTATGCAAGATAAAAGTGGTAATGAAGACATATCAGCATTACAGCATTACTTATAAGCCTTGAAAATTTGGTCGTTTCTTCTTCTGAAATTGCTACTATATCTTCTGTGACTACTCATCTCAAGCTGTACTGCTTCAGCAAGTGGTATGCTGTTATTCTACAAATCAGGGCTAATTCATAATGTATTAAATTGGCTCAGAAAAAATGGAAATCCTTGTTTGTGTAGACTGTG
>NW_015178032.1:0-1681 GCF_001447785.1 Gekko japonicus
TATGGTTTTATTGGTATTTGTTCCAACAGTGCAAGCCGCCCTGAGCCCATTCGTGGGGAGGGTGGGGTATACATTTATTTGTTTCAATTTCTATCCCGCCTTGCCTGCACAAGCAAGCTCAAAGTGGCATGCAAGGGTTTAAAATACAATAGAACACAAATAAGTACAATATTGTAAAATTTCAAATTACAAATAAATTACATAGAGTGCAGTAGAATCCAGTTGGAGAATTTCTATGGGAGTCATTGACTCATAGAGGTGTCATAGGTCAGAAGCAATCTGACGGCACTGAACGTGTGCCCAGATAGTAAAGGTAAAGGTTCCCTTGCTCGAAAGCCAGTCGAATCCGACTCTAGGGTTGCGGTGCTCATCTCCGTTACAAAGCCGAAGAGCCAGCGCTGTCCGAAGACGTTTCCGTGGTCATGTGGCCGGCATGACTAAACACCAAGGCGCACGGAACGCTGTTACCTTCCCACCGAAGTGGTCCCTATTTATCTACTTGCAATTTCTTGCTTTCGAACTGCTAGGTTGACAGGAGCTGGAACTAGAGACAGGAGCTCACCCTGTCTTGCGGCACCCGGGTCTTGAACCACTGAACTACTGACCTTCCACAGCCTGATACTGTAGTGCAAAAGCTGGACCAGGGGGAATTTGGGGTCAAACCCTGATTCCCCATGAAGCTGATTGGATTTGTTTTTGCCAATCTCCCTTTCTCTGCCTGACCTACCATACAAGGATTTGGGATGATGTGATGAAGGCGAGGAGAGCAGTTTACAGTACTCCGAGCCTCTGTTGGAGGAAGGCTGGGAATCTGGGATAACAACTTAATAGGTCATTAACAATACCACGAACATATGAAGCTGCCTTCTACTGAATCAGACCCTCTCCCATCAGAGTTTGTATTGTCTACTTCGACTGGCAACAGCTCTCCAGGGTTCTCAGGTGGAGATCTGCCACATCACCTACCACCAGTGTTCCCTCTAAGCTGAGTTAGTGTGAGCTAGCTCACAGTTTTCCAGCCTCCAGCTCACACGCTTCTGTCTTAGCTCAGGAAAGATGGCTCCAGAGCAAACTAACTTATGCATTAGCCAAATCACTGGCTCACAACTGTAATGCCAGTAGCTCACAAAGTAGAATTTTTGCTCACAAGACTCCACAGCTTAGAGGGAGCATTGCCTACCACCTGGTCCTTTTAACTGGAGATGCCCAGGAATTGAACCTGGGAATGATCTGCATGCCAAGTAGCGGCTCTACCATTGAGTGATGGCCCCTCCCCACCCTTGGTCTATCAAGGTCTGTATTCTGTCTACTCAGACAGTGGCTCTCCAGGGTCTCAGGCAGAGGTCTTTCACATCACCTACTACCTGGTCCTTTTAGCTGGGGATGCTGGGGATTGAACCTGGGACCATTGGCATGCCAAGGAGATGCTTTTCCACTGAGCCACGGCCCCTCAGTCCCCTCCCCACCCTTGGTCTATCAAGGTCTGTATTCTGTCTACTCAGACAGTGGCTCTCCAGGGTCTCAGGCAGAGGTCTTTCACATCACCTACTACCTGGTCCTTTTAGCTGGGGATGCTGGGGATTGAACCTGGGACCATTGGCATGCCAAGGAGATGCTTTTCCACTGAGCCACGGCCCCTCAGTCCCCTCCCCACCCTTGGTCCATCGAAGTCAGCATTGTC
>NW_015178033.1:0-1134 GCF_001447785.1 Gekko japonicus
TGGTATACACTATACACTCACACTCTGCTGTACAAAAATTTTCATACACAATAGTTTACTTGGCTGTAGTAAAATAAAACAAAAGAAGCTAAACACTCCTACACCAACATTCCATACTACTTACAACCAATCTATCTACCACTCTCATCAACATCAGTAGCAGGCTATTTGCTCATTCTTCCGTGCATCCAGACAACATCCACACAGCTAATGGCATTCACAGTCAGAGTCCATCCTGATGGTTAAGACCACAGCCGTCAAGGGAGGCAAAACAAATTCACTTTCCTCCCTGCTGAATGATCTTCTCTTGAGCTTGGTCGTGATCTTCCGTGACTCACCACTAGGGGCACTAACTGGTCTTTGAGGAACCTGCCCCTAGGAACGCTCCACAGTCCCATGTTCTCCTTCATTGTAAACCGGCCTCCTCCATTGCAAGCATCTTCCTCCCCTATAGACTGTATCTCGATCTTCCAGGGCAGACCGAGGGGGGCAAAATCCCACCCCGGGATCCTCACCGCCGGCTGCAGGCACGTCTCCAACACTGTCTCCTCCCGTGCCCAGTCGCCACTGGAGCAACAGCAGTCACCGCAGCTGCAGCTGTGGAAGCACTCCATCGGGACGGCCACCACACGACCAGACGAAGCCCCAAACGCTCCGCGGTCCGTCCCCGCGCCAGCAGCCCCAAAGCATCCCAAAGGCAAGGGGGCGAGTAGTCCAAGGAGGCCCCCGCGCTGTTCCCCCGCCTCCATGGCCAGCGCCGCCTCCATGGCCGCGCCGTTCCGGACACCCAAAGGTAAGTGTCCGGGGAAGTTCTTATGCTGTACCAAGGCTCTGCGGCTCCACCCGGGCCGCAACTTCTCAGACCACATTGGAGAAAACACGGGCGTTGTTTGACAAGAGAAAAACACGATCACAAGACACTGTGCAGTTTGAAGATAGGGAGGCAGGGAAGCGTTGTCAGCATTGTTGGTCAGAAGTGGAGCATGAGAAGCGGGCACTCTGATCTGGCTGCACCACAGCTTTTCCAACTCCAGTTTTTCTTCTCACGTTTTGCTTATTCAGCGTCGCCATGAGTTGAGGAAAAAATGACAGAAAGTCAACAGCTTTCCAAAATGGAATCACTGTGATTCCAAA
>NW_015178034.1:0-1116 GCF_001447785.1 Gekko japonicus
CCTGTGCCAGTTATCAGCCATCACTTCCCGTTTTTGACTACCCACTTCAGAGTATTCCCTAAACTGTGCTCTGAAACAAATCGCAGTGCTTTTACAGCCCTTTCTCTCTTGACATTCACTGCTTTTCATATAGCATCTCTGGGCAGGCTGAGGTCAACAGGAAAGGATGTCTTTGGAAAACAACATCAGTAGCTTAATGCCGGGAGGGCAGCTTGATTTTCTGTCTTTCTGTGCTCCCTTCTCTGTATAAAGGAGACGAAAAAGGATGGCGCTACTGAACAAACTGGGATTTTTGCATTCATAGGTCATAATGAACCACAGTTAGTAAAAAAAACCCAGGCACAAACCACGTTTTAGAATCCTAGGCTGTGATCACACACACTAAACAATCCACTTTCACTGCACTTTTGAATTGTATTTTGCCAGTTCACACAGTAAAGATCCAGTTGGAAAGTGCACTGAAAGTGGATTGTAAGTGGATTATTTAGTGTGTGTGTGATCACAGCCCCAGTTTAGCAACCATCAATAAGCCTCAGTTTGCTGGCCAGCCTGTATTCAGATGTCACGGTAAACTGGAGGTTTTTTGCAAACCATGCCTTTTAAGCTGTGGTTTATGTGGTTTTAAGCCTATGACGTTCAGACTGTTTCAAGCACAAGCACCTATATGTAAGAGTATAAGGGTAGCAGTGCTGGACCAGACCCATAATCTTTTCAGTCCGACATCCTGTTTCATCTAGCTAACCAGATGTCCCTAGAAAGACTACAAACAGGGCACCAAGGCCCAAGCCTCTCCCTGTTGCTGACCCTAGTATCTGGAGGGTTACTGCCTCTGAGTATGGAGGCTCTATTAGGTCGTGGCTAATATCTATTGATGGACCTATCCCCCCCATGGATTTGTCTCATTAAAGCAACTATGCTAGCGGTCATCACCGCACACGGAAAGTGCTTCCTTTTTTCTTTCCTGAATCTGCTGTGCATCCATTTCATTGGATGTTTGTGAATTCTAGTATTATGGAAGGAGAGAAAGTTCTCTCTATCCACTTCCTCCAGCCCATGCATAATTTTATAAACCCCAATAATTTACCATGGGGAGGGAAGGCAGCATTGTATAGCCTG
>NW_015178035.1:0-1091 GCF_001447785.1 Gekko japonicus
TGTCCATAAGTACTCCTATTTGCATCAGTTTTTTCCCCAAAATCAATCAAGGAATGAAAAAGGAAGAATAATGATGAATAATTGTTTGGAAAACAAAACAACAAAAATGTCCAGTTGCAGAGGGAGAAAGTGGTAACAGGGAAAATGACATCCAGCTTTAGGTGGAAATGCACATCTGAAATTGCCACTGGAGGAGAGAAAGGCAGCATGGTTTGCACATCAACGGCCAACTTCAACCAGCCACCTATGGGAACAGCAGCCATTGCTGAGGAGCCAGGAGGACCAGACAGAATGGCATGTCTTGGGTTCTTAACCTTTTTGAGCCTGCGGACACCTTTGGAACTATGGAGGGCACATCTACAAAATGGCTGCCATAGGAGGCAGTCAGCCACGCAGATGAAGCTAGTGTTGCCGGGCATTATCATTGCACCAGTGGGGGGATTTGGGAGAGCAAGTCTGGGAGTGGGCGGTGACATCCCAGACACAATGACGTCACACAAAAGGGACATCATCGTGTTAACAACATCACACAGTGACACTCTGCTTTTTAGGCAAACTCTGTGGTTAGATTTGGGCTCAACCCATAGAGTTTTGGCCAAAAAGCCGAGTCGCCATGTGATGTCACTGATGCCATGTGGGGGCAGAGCTTCCCTCGCCAGCCAGAAGCCCACAAAATCAGAGGATCCCTTGCCCGGACCAGGGGTCTGGGAATCCTAGATGAAGCTCAAGTGCAGGGGAGAAAAGGGGCAAATTATATACTGGGAAAGGAGAGAGAGAGAGAATAAAACCAATACTATTGTAGCAGCTGCTACTAAAACAATGTTATTTTAATCTGCTCAATCAGTCCTATCTCTAGTTGCCAATGAGAAGCCCAGCTGGCCAAGAGCCCCACATGGGCCCACCTACATTCTAAAAACACTTGATGGGAGCCAGGAAAGGTGTTGTGGGCACCACTCTGGAGATCCATGGCATAACAGCTGTCCGTGGCTGAAATTCTACTCAGACACTTCATCTGACACCTCCGAGAGACAAGATTCTAGTATCTGGGGCTGATGAGGTCACGATTAGAGTTGCCAGCTATATCAGGAAAC
>NW_015178036.1:0-1124 GCF_001447785.1 Gekko japonicus
GCGGGCCGGCGGCTGTGAGCCACTCAGGCTTCGCCGCCACTGCTGCCAGGGAGGGGAGGGGAGGATAGAGAAGGCTCGGCAAGCCAAGTTCAGGCCTCTCCGCTGGTGCTGCGGGGGAGAAGGAGGGAGAAGACTTGGTGGCCCGGCGGATGGAAGCCGCGCGGGCCTTGCCATTGGTGGGGGGGAGGAGGGGAGAAGGCTCACCTATGACTGCTTTCTTCTCCTCCATATGGAGCTCCCCCCACCACGAGTATCGCGGGTCCCCCTTCTTGCCTCTATTTAACCTGGAGACCAGCTGTAATTCAGGGAGATATCTAGAGCTGAGGACCCACAGATATGAATCATTAGCTCTCTTCTTTCTTTTCAGAAGAACAGTTCACCAAATTCTCTAGGCAAAGGGATGATTGTTAAAATAGTTGAAGTCCCTGGTGTAGATAGTATGCTCTTTCATGCCCCAATGGCTGAGGAAATAAATAAATGAAATTGACAAATGGAAAGATGGTCCTGATTTCAGCTGGTGTGTGCTGTTAGGCCTAAAGGAGCTCTCTTCTCTAACCAGGATAGTTTTGGACCAGTTATTCTGTCACCTCTGGTGATATATCAGGTTGGAGGTGACTCAGGTGTTTTTTTTAAATGAACTTGTCCTACGTGTGTGCACATCTACACAGCTCAAAAGCTTCCTGCCAGGCTACCTCCAAAACAGAACTGTTCTTCTGTGAAGAAAACTGAACTATCCAACCCGTTGTGTGTGTGTAAACAACCAGACATTCTCCAAATAGATCCTTTCAATGGAAAGTGATTTTAACAAGTATCCTAACTTCGCAATAGTCAGAAAATGGAATCAATAATATTTTGCAATGTTGATATACCTGATAAGTTGTACCTCCTAAATAATACTTCCTGAGGAGGGGCTGTGGCTCAGTGGTAGAACATCTGCTTGGCATGCAGAAGTTCCCTGGGTCTGTCCCCGGCATCTCAATTTAAAAGGACCGGGCAGAGTGAAAGGACCTCTGCCTGAGATCCTGGATCCCTGTTACCAAGCATCTGATTCTGTGTAAGGCAGCTTCATGCGTGAGCTCCCGATCCAAGCACTGTGGGACCTGCAACAAGTGCGTGCGCGGATT
>NW_015178037.1:0-1125 GCF_001447785.1 Gekko japonicus
TGTCTTCTTCCAGCTCAGCTGGGATCGAAGAGAAGGCAGGCCGCCCACCCGCCCGAGTGGAATAGCATCGCTTTGCTCTCAAGGCTGTGGCCTCTTTCATCAGGATCAGGACTGACGGGGAGTCAGAATTAGGACAGGAAAGGAATTCAGCGGGGCACTCTAATGCCCAACAAATCCTCCCACGCTCTTCTCTTAAGGCAAAATGGCATATAATGTGGGTCGAGAGGGCTGCGCACGCTCACTTACATCTGGTGCGCTGCTGAGGACTCCGCACTCGGGGTCCTAAGCTGCACCGCAGAAGGGAGAAAAATGCTCCGCTTCAGTAAGACACGCCATGCGTGAATGTGCGTGGGAAACGTGACAAGCCCACCATTCCCACACCCCTGAAAGATCTCTGTATTTCAGACCTGCAATCGAGTGTAGAAATAGTTAGGCAGGGCGCTGATGTTATTCAGAGGGGAGGAAACCCTCTGCGATTTTTGCCTCATCCTCAGCTGCTGTGGGAGTGCTGTTGAGCTCGGTCAGAGGGCCTGGGCGAGCCCGTCTCCTCGCCGCCTCCCGCCTCCGTGCCTCTGTGGGGGTCTACGTACTTGTCTCGTACAACGTAGAGTTTTTGCTCGCAAGGCTCCACAACTTAGAGGGAGCACTGCTCCAGAGCAAACTTATTTATGCAGCAGCCAAATCGCTCGCTCACAATTTTATAGTTCGCAAAGTAGAATGTTTGCTCACAAGTCTCCAGACCTTAGAGGCAGCATGGTGAAGAGCCGAACTTTCCTCCTCGACAGGATCTAGGCTTGCCAAACCCACGCCCACCAGGGAACTGGAAACTGATGCTCTGGCCCTTGTCTCTATGGTTTTAAGAACCATAGAGACTTCGAGGACTTAAATCCTAGAGCATCACTTTCCAGCGCCATTTGTTTCCCCGGGGCCGAATTTTTTGAAAGCGGGGAGGGGTCTTGAAATCAGGGGTTCCCCCGTCCCCAGCGGGGGCTTGGTAAGCCTAGTTAGTTATTATGATTGTATCACCCCTGAGTTGAAAGATCTGCACTGGATACACACCTGTTTCCAAACATAATTCAAAGTCTGGTTCTTAACTTTTGTTAAGTCCGATGCTTAACAAAATAG
>NW_015178038.1:0-1128 GCF_001447785.1 Gekko japonicus
TAGAGTCCACGCTCCTGACCCCTCCACCACACTGGCTCTTCACCACCACACCAGGTACGGGATATATAAACTGCATAAAGGAAATGGGCCAAGCCAATTAATGATGTTTTTTTAAAAACTCAAAATGCAAACATGCTTTAAACATTAACACTCTTCCAGTATTTCCTCAAAGTATCGCCCTAATGCCCACCCTCCCACTTCTACCACCTTTTACTCATTAGCATTGGGACACAATGCCCAGCAGGGACACAATGCCCAGCCTCTGTCCTCTGGCAATAAAGGTTTTTGCTTACGGGTTAGATAAGAGTCTTGGACGGGCCAGTTCCGGCCCACGGGCTGGAAGTTTGGGTATGTTCAGATGGCTCTTTAGATCTGCACAAGGCATGAGTACCTCATGGATTTAAATGTAATGTCCAGACATCAACATCTGGGAAACATCCGTCTTCCATGAGCATCCCGTTTTGCCACTGTAATGTATCTATCTCAGACCGCGTGCACGGCCATTTCATCATGCGGTCATGCGAAGCGGCCGAGCTTCGCCCTCAGTAACAATGGGACAAGCGGATCCCAGCCTGCACCTATCGGCAGGCTAGACTCCTGGCCGAGAGCCTATGGAACTCGCGGCCACTGTAAATAGCCAATCACATGTGTGTGGGTGTGTTTGGGATGCGGGGTTGTGTACATATAAACCAGCCTGCGAGCTGGTTACTCTCATCTTGTTCTGAGCTGAAATAAAGTATGAGAGCTGAAATCACTAGTAAGTCTCAGTACTTTTCAGCCACGCTTCGGAGCCGTACTAAAAAGGAGTTTTTGGTTCTGATGGGCCAATCACGGACTTGCCCACGTCTGATCGTTCCAGCGTCCAATTAAAAAATGGCACCCATTAGGGATGGTCTGACGTCAGACCATCACGAACGGACGCCATTTTAAATGAACCTTGATAAATCCGCATGCGCGGATAAACAAGGCCGCAATATCACACCTATGTGTGTGTGCAAAAAGTTTTTAAAAAATCCACCGCGTATGCCTCCTTCAGTGGACAATCCACTGCGGAAGCAGCGTGTGGTAAAGTGATTCCCCCGGGGGATGTCTGGTTTTCCGAGGATGGATTTAAAAGATCGGGATCAA
>NW_015178039.1:0-1126 GCF_001447785.1 Gekko japonicus
TAACGGATGCATTTTGAGCCTGGCGAAGACGAGAACTCACGTAGTTGCAGCCATCAGGCCTAAGAGCCTCTGGGTTTGGAAGGCAGTGACGGAGGATTGGGCACGGACGACTGTGGCTAGGGAAATGATATCTGCTGCCCTGCCTTGGGGCAGGTAAGCCATGCGTGTCGTTGAATCCAGTATTGCGCCGATGTATTGTATTCTCTGGACCGGATACAAGTGAGACATTTGTTGATTGACCCGTAGGCCCAGGTTGTCCAGTAGAGCCAGGGTCTCCATGATGTTTGAGACCAGGGCATTCTTGGACAGTGCTACCAGAAGCCAAAGGTCCTGGGCCTGAGTCGGACCGGTCTGGGGTTGGGGCTCCCGGTCTTCTGCGGGAGGCTACGAGTTTGGGGGTGCTCCTGGACTCCTCGTTGACGATGGAGGCCCAGGTAGCAGCTACTGCCAGGGCGGCCTTTTATCATCTGCAGCTGGCTTGGCAGTTGGTCCCCTACCTTGACCGCGAAGACCTGGCCACTGTGATCCATGCGATGGTCACCTCGAGGCTTGACTACTGTAACGCTCTCTACTTAGGGCTGCCTCTGTCGCAAATCCAGAAGCTGCAACTAGTGCAGAATGCTGCGGCCAGGCTGTTGTTGGGCCTCTCTAGGTGATACCATAATCGGCCTGGGCTACAAGCGCTGCACTGGCTGCCATTAGCATACCGGATTCGCTTCAAAGTGCTGGTGTTTACCTTTAAAGCTCTAAATGGCCAGGGTCTGGCTTATCTGAAGGACCGCCTCTTCCCGTATGTTCCCTCAAGAGCACTACAATCAGGGAGTCTCCACCTCCTGGTAGTTCCAGGCCCCCAAGAGATTAAGTTTGCCCCTACTAGGGCCAGGGCATTTTCGGTGGCGGCTCCTACCTGGTGGAATGAGCTCCCAGAGGAGATCTGGGCCCTGCGGGACCTTATGCAGTTCCGCAGGGCCTGTAAGATGGAGCTCTTCCGCCAGGCTTTCGAGTTGGAGCCGCCGCCGCCACTATCCCACCACCGAGGTAGTGTGTCATCGGCTGCCCTACTAAAGGGGGGCAAGCGTGGCCTGGCAGAAGTTATGGACAGCGTAGTGGGAGACCGCGCTACTGA
>NW_015178040.1:0-1125 GCF_001447785.1 Gekko japonicus
CGATATCCTTGCTTGGGGGCAGCTGCTCCATGTTCCAATGGGCATCAGCTTTTGTGTAGACTTCTCCGGACTTCTTCGGAGCATGCACACAAAAGCTTACACCCAGAACTGGACTTTGTTGGTCTCAGAAGTGCCACTGAACTCCAACTTTGGAAACACACAGTCGGAGTCCAACAAATTAGATGAATCTCTGTTGAATGCATTGAAGCGGGGAATGCAGGGGGCTGAGTGCCCTTGCCCTTCAGCCGTTCCAGAGCTGTATTCTGCCATAACCAGGAAGGGCAGAAGGTCTTACACCCCAAATGACATCACACATAGTTTACACATTAAAGAATCTCTAATTGGTACCAAGCAGTTACCATCATACAAGCATCATTTGACTTTAAACCTTACTATTGGTCACGTATGTCAGGGACTGCCATTTGTTTATCTGCTCTTCAGAGCAATGGGAACATTAGGGTACATTCGGGAACACTGAGATCCTTGCTGACCTTAGTGAAGCTGGTCCCTCTTGCCCGTGTTTCTGGGGAACTGGGCGATAAGGGTTGTGATTCACATTTCAACTTCGCTCTTGGCGTCCTTGCAGCGGTGGCACAGAGGATTTATCCTCTGGTTATAATAGTAACATCAGAGCTGAACAGGCTTGCTGTCAGTTCTAGCCCTGCCCTGGTGTGAGCTACCAGGCCTGTCCCCAGCTGGCCGTCTACCCAGCAGTTCGAAAGCTTCGGCGAGTAGATAAAATGGGAACCACTCAGAGAGAGTGGGTACACTGAACCCCCCCCCCCTCGTGGGGTGGAGCGGTGTTAGCCGGCGAATGGAAGTCCAGCTCGCAAGATTGGAAAGCCTAGAGAGATCTCCTTGGCATGAAAGACAGCCTGTAATGGGCCGTTCCGGCCAGACAGCGGCAGTGCAGTGCTACAACTCGAAGGAGTCTGGAGAGAGCTGACGCCATCAAACCAGGCCGAGGAAAAATGTTGTCCGGATAATGTCTCATCTTCAACTGAACGAAACCCTTGTCGGCTGTGAATGTGTGTGAATTAAGATGTATATATGTTGTCCTCCCTTACCCCACAAATCATTGTTAGTCCATCGTGAAAAATGAGTAACTAAATCGCTCAGAGCCAG
>NW_015178041.1:0-521 GCF_001447785.1 Gekko japonicus
AAATTTTTCCGGGCCTTCACATCTCTAATGGGTGCTGATAGTATCCTCTGAGTCTTGTAATATTGGTAGCCTTTCAAGAATCGGGCTGCTGGTCTGACATGCTATTTAAGGTTTCAAAACTTCAGAATGTTATCACAGCAGCCCTCTTGCACATGACGTATGTGCACTGACTGAATGTGTGGGGGCAGACAACAGGTAGGAGGGTGAGCCCTGCCCCCCCACCTCTATGCAACTGCCAGGTTGTTCGCACGGCGCAAACACGCTGAGGAAGGACCCATGCAGATGTTTCCTCCCGATGACCGGGGACCATTGTTCCCTCTAAGCTGAGTTAGTGTGAGCTGGCTCACAGTTGTTTAGCCTCCAGCTCACACATTTTTGCCTTAGCTCAGGAAGGAGGGCTCCAGAGCAAACTAATTTATGCAGCAGCCAAGTTGCCCTCTCACAACTTTAGGTGCCTTCCAAATACTGCCAATCATAAGGATGAAGAATTTGCTATATCTGATTGGTTTTTGAAAATTCAG
>NW_015178042.1:0-1225 GCF_001447785.1 Gekko japonicus
GCTGGGGGGACCTGGCAACCCTATCATTAACTTTGACTCCCTCTCTTCCTTGCCCTTGATTCCAGTGTCACATCACTATAATTTATTTCTTGCCCAGCAGTCCTCGTACTTGGTGTGTTTTAGGACTGGAAACATTGCAGATCCCTGCTCTTAGCTGGGGTTGCCAGCTTCCAGTGGTAGATGGAGATCGCCCACTAATAGGACTGATCTCCAGGAAGCAGAGATCACCTGGAGAAAATGGCTGCAGAAGAAGAAGAGGAGGAGGAGGAGAAGGAGGAGGAGGAGATTGGATTTATACCCCACCCTTCACTCAGAGTCTCAGAGCGGCTTACAAACTCCTTTCCCTCCCCACAACAGACACCCTGTGAGGTGGGTGGGGCTGAGAGAGCCCTTACAGAAACTGCTCTTTTCCAAAAACAGCTGTGCCAGAACTATGGCTTGCCCTGCATCACACAGCTGCAGATGGCGGAGTGGGGAATCAAACCCGCTTCTACCAGATTAGAGTCCGCGCACTTAACCACTACACCAAACGGGCTCTATGGCATTAATACCCCATTGAAGTCTCTCCCCTCCTCGAATCCCATCTTCCTCAGGCTCCACCCCCAAAATCTCCAGGTATTTCCCGACCCAGAGCTGTGAATCCTATCTCTAGCGGATGTCTCCGTCTTGGGGGAAACTGAGCCCCAAAATGATGGAGATTCAGAATAAAGAAGAAGAAAGTAAAGGACATGGAAAGTGGGCAGAGAAAAATCACACGTCTCATTTTCTTGCTAATGAGCGCTCTATTTGCTCTCAGTACCGAGGAAAGAAATCAACCTGGGGTCAGGGTGGAAACTTAAATTGATTAAGAAATAACCGTTTGTCGTGATGAATGAGTTTAAAAGGGTATTCGGTGTTGCCCGTAATTGGGAACAGGGCTGGATCAAAACTATAAATATTTTAATGCCATTGCATAAATATGTTGTTCACCCACATCTTGTATCTAATAGTGAAAGGGGGGGCCATTGGCGGATACTTAAATTCATCTATCAAGCTGACTTACACTCAAGGAGGATTTTTCTCCAAAGTTGGGGGATGCACCAGGTGTGCAGAAAAATCTAAACACAGGGGAAAATTAGAGAGTGTGTGTAAATCCCCTCAAGCAGAGAAGTGTTGTCTGCCCATGTGAACATATGACAAAAAGGTATGGGGGGGGGTTGCAGTATGATAATGATGAATAACAAAT
>NW_015178043.1:0-1131 GCF_001447785.1 Gekko japonicus
GGAGGCGGAGCCTAAAGAGGGCGGGGGTTGGGAATGGGAGAGACTTCCGCAGGGGATAATGCCACAGAGTCCACATTCCAAAGCGGCCATTTTCTCCCGCAGAACTGATCTCTGTTGCCCAGAGATCAGTTGTAATAGCAGGAGGTCTCCAGCCACTACCTGGAGGTTGGCGACCCTAGGCTCCACTCCCAAATCACCAGGAACTTCCCAGACCAGGGATGGCAGCCCTATCAGGCTCTGCACCTGGTCAGAAATCAGGAGGAGGGGTAGAATTCTCACCCTTCTGCAGGAGGATACAGCCGACCAGCTTAATAAATAAGGTAATAGTAAAGGTTTCCCTGGCTCGAAAGCCAGTCGAATCCGACTCTAGGAGGCGGTGCTCATCTCCGTTTCCAAGCCGAAGAGCCAGCGCTGTCCGAAGACGTCTCCGTGGTCATGTGGCCGGCATGACTAAACGTCGAGGCACACGGAACGCTGTTACCATCCCAACGAAGCGGTACCTCTTTATATACTTGCAATTTCTTGCTTTCAAACCGCTAGGTTGGCAGGAGCCGGGGCCAGAGACGGGAGCTCTCTCCGTCATGCGGCACTTGGGTCTCGAACCGCCAACCTACAGACCGTCCGGTCTGTAGCTTCGGTGTCTTCACCTCTGAGCCACCACAGTTAATAAATAGTGGCCTGCAGAGAGCGGTGAGACAGCAAAGAATCCTCTAGAAACCAGAGACGCTTCTGGGTTCCACTCCAGAAAATTCCAGCCAAGGCCGGGAGGGATTGATTTGAAGGGGTTCCAAGAATGCGATGGAGGCGGGGGCGGAGAGTCTGTACAGGTCTGATTGACACTCCCCCAGGCTACGCTGGGATTATCTCTGCATGCTCAGGGTTTAACTATGGGTTGCATATCCCCAGGGGGCAACGCAGTAAAACCTGGGTTATGGGGCGGGGTCTGTGCTGCGTGTGGGACCACAACCTGTGCAGTAGGGTGGGGTGGGGTTTTTACCTATATATATATATTTTAAAAAAATTATTAGCCGCTTTCCTATCTTATGGAACTCAAGGCGGCTCACAATGTTAACAGAACACATAACCAGATGTAAACAGAACATCTACCTTCCGTTCCTGTGTATTTGAAAA
>NW_015178044.1:0-903 GCF_001447785.1 Gekko japonicus
CTGCAAGCAGGCTCAGGGCAGGTTCCATCTATACAGCTGTTGAACAGCTGCTCTAGGTGCCCCTTCCAATGCTCTGGCACCCACCACATCACCATTGAGCCATGGGTCTTGTTTACAGGATCCTGGATTCTATATCAGTAGCTGTGGGGAAGATCCAATTGAAAAGGGCCTTTACTTGTATGAAGGCAGCCAGTCACTAGTTATGCCTTCACAATGGCCCTGCCTACTTTCCTAAAGAACACTGACAGGCACCTGGGGATTCTGCTTAGTAATGAAGGTGTAACATTGCTTGGTAACGTGTTACTAGGCACCCTCAGACTTCACTCTTAGAACTGGAAGGAAAACGACTGGTCTCTCTCTAGAGGTTTTAAGAGTCATTTGCTCATGAATCCTGAGGCCACAGAAGACAACTGTTTTGTTCTGATAGATAGGATTTTAAGCGCCATCTGCACCCAGGCAGATTGCAGGTGAGCTAGAAAAAACTTGATCTCTTATCTTCTTGCTTACCTGTGAAGGTGGGTTTAGGTTAATTTCTGAGTGTTAACAGCATGGAGAACATAGAGTCTGTGTCTTATTGTCCAAATATGTAATTTTTAATAGGTAGCTTTGAAATAAAGTATCATTTACCTCAAGAACTATGTTTCCTGCTGTGAACTCCTTGGAAGAAAGGTGCAATAAAAATTAGATAGATTAAAAGTATGTGTTGGCTATGGATATTAACTAGAATGCCCTGTAACTATCAGTAAAACAGTTTGTATATTTTCAGATGGAAAACATGCCACAGCCCATGTACAAAAAACCCCAGTTAAAAAAAAATCTGGTTTCGTTAATTAATATGGCAATTTTTTTAAAGTGGCAATTTTTGCTAGGACAGATAATGAATGGGGTTTCATATTCTGCTAG
>NW_015178045.1:0-1086 GCF_001447785.1 Gekko japonicus
CTCTGCCACTGAGCCACGGCCCCTCTCTGACACCGGAAACAGGGTCGATCTGTTTTATTCAGTTTTTAACGACCGAGAGAAGGAAGATTTGAGACCTGCCTCGGCTTATTTGGGGCCATCGAAAGGGCCGGAGTGAGCGTGGGAACGCCAGAGCTTGAATTCTTAAAATAAGAAGCGCTTCTGCCCGAGCCGAGTCCTGTCGGGTTTCTCTCTCTTAACCTTGCAGAGGTGGTGTGGTTGGTGGACATTCAACAGGCTGAGCTTTTTTTCCAGGCAGGCAGGCAGGCAGGGAGGCAGGCAGGTGCAATGATGGAAATAGGTTTCAACCTCTGGGTTCTCCCGCTTGCGAGGCAGCTCCGAGAGGCCCACAAGCGCTCTGCTTGGGTAGACGCGGCTCCCCTCCCTTGTTGAATGTTCTTCTTCCTCCGTCTGCCTTCACACGTGTCAGGCAGGCTGTGGTTACCCGGGGAAAATGACTCTGTGCGGGGTTAGCACAGAGGAGGGAACCGCTGCACTTCAGGACTGAAAGCAATTTCCTGGGTTAGCACGAGTTCAAATTAAGGGCACCAGGGAAACACAATTACTGGAAAGTAGTGGGAGAAACAGCCTGGAAGCATAACTATATAAAATGAAAGAAATGCATTCCTATCACCTGCTCCAGATGCCTTTATCCCTAGCCACCATTGTCCTCACTTATTATTTAATTCATTCCTGCCTCACCTTTCTCCCCAGTGGGGACCCAAACAGGCCTGTAGCTACGGTGGGGCTTTGGGGGGCTCTGCCCCCTTTCCTAAAGGCCCAGCCCCACAAGAATTTCTCTTGTAAATGCTTTTTTTCCAATCACTTTAAAACATATTTTTAAAGGTATGTGCTCCTTTAAGCAGAGTGGGGGTGCGGTCGCTGACTAATTCCCGCACTGAGCAAGGGGGTTGGAGTGGGTGACCTCTAGGATCCCTTCTAGCTCTGGGTCAAGAAACTGGTCTCCTTTCGGGGAGTTTTTCCGCCTAAGTGTGAGCTTTCTTGACTACAGACGTCATCACCCCCACCTGCTGGTGGGGGGTTGCTTAGGCTGGCAGAAGTGATTAA
>NW_015178046.1:0-1138 GCF_001447785.1 Gekko japonicus
ATCCCCTTCTTAATAATCCCCAGCGTAGCCCAGCTGGTGGGTCAATGAACCAGAGGAAGGAGACCCAGTACGGCGTAGTGGATCGGGTGTCAGACTAGGATCCTGGGAGATCCCAGCTTGAATCCCCACTTCTGCTAGGAAAGCTTGCTCGGTTACCTTGGGCCCGTCACAAACACTCATCCTGACCAGTGTTCCCTCTAAGCTAAGTCAGTGTGAGCTAGCTCACAGTATTTTAGCCTCCGGCTCACATTTTTGTCTTAGCTCAGGAAGGAGGGCTCCAGAGCAAACTAATTTATGTGACAGCCAAATCGCTCGTTCACAACTTTAATGCAAGTCGCTCACGGTGTTCCCTCTAAGCTGAGTTAGGGTGAGCCAGCTCACAGTTTTTAAGCCTCTGGCTCACCCACTTCTGTCTTTGCTCAGGAAGGGGGGCTCCAGAGCAAACCAATTGATGCAGTCGCCAAATCGCTGGCTCGCAACTTTAATGCCAGCATCTCACAAAGTAGAACCTTTGCTCACAAGACTCCACAGCTTAGAGGGAGCATTGGTCCTGACCCACCTCACAGGGTCGTTGTGAGAAAACGGAGGAGAGGAGAATGCCCTAAACCACTTTGAGTCCCAACTGGGGAGGAAAAGTGGGGCACAAACAAATAAATCCCAATAAATGCCTGACTAGACAAGGGCTGTGGTCACATGGCAAGCTTATCCCGATTTGCCCATTATAGATTTGATCGGGAATATGTTTTTTGGGGTTGGGATGACCACACATCCCTTCTTGAACTGCTTGCATCATGCAACAAGGTTCTGGGCACCGTTCAGATAGCCACGCGCCGCTACTTGGGCAGCACAGCTTGTTTTTTTTTAAAAAAAAAATTGGCTTTGCGCATGCGCATATACACATGGCCGAATCACCGCTCCCACCGGGACTTGCCGTACTCTCTTGTACTTGAAGGTCCTCCCCCCCCTCCCGAACAGCAAACAAAATTAACCGGTGGCGTACAACTGAGCGATGGAGTCTATATGTGCACTTGAACGTTTATACATCGAATTTATTCAGTGCAGGATTGCTCATGCGCACAAGTTGTAAAAAAACCCCACCCCAACATCGTGAGAAGGACATTCAGACGACCTAGTCGCA
>NW_015178047.1:0-1076 GCF_001447785.1 Gekko japonicus
ACTATAGCAATTAATTTCTTACTTATCTTCAAAAAATTATATGGTTAATAATTATTAAAACAAAATAGATTGTCTTTTACTTCCCAATACTTTTCCAAGTATTCTTTTAGATCCTTCCAGTCGTTACAAAAATCTTCTGCTTCCATGTTGTTCAATTTCCTTGTCAGCTTATCCATTGGCTGTAAACCTGTTTCTGACACACCATCGTGGAAGTTGTGGCCTGAAATATACTGGGTTCGAGATGCGTATAGTGATCAGCTCATAGTTTATTAGTAATTTCAGCTTAACTCTAAGACAGCTCTAACAGGGCCGGAGCCCTGCTTATATGCATGCAAAACACCCACCCACACACCCACACACACTCCCCGTGATAGGCTATTTACAAAACATTACTACTTGATTGGTTTATTCCAGAGTCCTGGTTGGCTATTGTTCTTGTGCTCCTAGCTCAGCCAGTCTCTAGGGTGATTCAATCAGGGATGATTCAATCCCAATACAAGGCTTCCAACTTCTAAACAGGTCCCTGTAGGGACCCTTTAATACAGGGATACCCAATGTGATGCCCACGGGCACCCTGGCACCTGCTGACACCCTTCCTGGTGCCCACCAAGTGCTCTTAGAAAGTGGGCGGGGGCCAGGCGGGGCTTGTTGGAAGTGAAGGACTGGGCGCTGTCAGCCTCCAGACGACGTGGCAACAGATTTAGACAGCCAGAGAGGGCAAACCTTAAGCTTCCTTCCTGTATTTACACTTCTGCCAGGTCCCTTTGATATGTAGACTGTGCTCTTGGAGAAAACTTCCTTCCAGGTCATTCTCTCCTCCCTGCATCCACCAAGAAGGAGGACATGCTGTCCCCATCTTGACAGCATGACCCAGGTGGCCTCTCACCATCAGTGTCCCTCCTGAGTAAGTTAGACTAGAATACTGTCCTCTCTCTAAGCTTTCCTATCTAAATTGTAGTTCTAGAATAAAGTGACTAATATTAGTCTTAAACTAGAGAAGTGGCTCTGTGTAGCTTGGTAAGCTGAGTGACTTGGTATACAAAGACACTCCTGCTTTTGTAGCTTTATTTAAAGCA
>NW_015178048.1:0-1099 GCF_001447785.1 Gekko japonicus
AGTGTCCCAAACCGTATTAAGTGATACCTCTTCCGTTCTGTTTATTTTAATAAAATCTTTAATATCTCTTTTTACCTTCTCTACAAATTTTTTGTCTTGCAGGAGACTTCCATTCATCCTCCATCTTGCATTTTTGACTCCTTCACTCAGCGAGATCCACATTGGGTTGTGGTCTGCATATGTGTTTGGCAGGATTTCCACTTCCAGTAGGTCTTTTGCAATTTCTACATTTAGCCAAACCATATCTATACGGGACCATGCTCCATACCTGGCAGAAAAGAAGGTGTAATCCTTTTTGAATGGATTTCTTGTTCTCCAGATGTCTATTAGGTTAAGCTCTTCTGCCATTTGTAGAAATGATTTTGGCAATAACGTGCCGCTTCTTGCTGTTTTTTTAATTCTTTTCCTATCATCTTTATCATTAAACACTGCATTGAAGTCTCCCGCAATCAGTATATCTCCTGGGCATTCTTTCGCTAGTATTTCTTTCAGCTCTTTATAAAAGGATTCGTGTTCTTGATTTGGTGCATATATATTAACTATATAGACTTCTTTCCCAATATATCTAATTTTTACCACCAGGATTCTCCCATTTCCTGTTTTATATATGAGTTCTGGATTTAAATTTTCCTTTACATAGGTCACCAGTCCTCTTTTTTTTTCCAAATCAGAGGCTATAAATGCTGCACCAAGTTTTTTACAGTCCAAATATTTATTGTGTTCTTCTTTAATATGGGTTTCCTGTAAACATACTATACTTAATTTTAATTTTAGTACTTGATGGAAGATTTTTTTTCAGCCCGTTAACATTCACTGACAATAAGGATAATTTTTTAGTGGCCATTTTGTATATCTTTTTTTGCCTTTACTATATTCCTCAATTGCAATCTGGTTCTTATTTGGGATTCCGTTTTGTATCTTAGTTGCTGTTTCTTTTTTTCCTTATATGTTTCTATTCCTTGCGTTCCCGAATCCTCATCTCGGCCTGTTGCACTGGTTTGTTTATTACTTTCATCTTCTTCTTCTTCCTCCTCTTCCGTATCTCTCTGCCAACCCAAATCTTCCCCTTCCTTCTCTTTTTTTTTTTTGGTAAACAAAT
>NW_015178049.1:0-1134 GCF_001447785.1 Gekko japonicus
AGAGACTAGCGGGTTTTATCGGGCCAGCGTTGACCTCCCGATCTCGTCAGAATTTGGAGACTAAGCACGGCCGCCCCTGGTTAGTACTCGGGCGGGAGGCCACCAAAGAGAGCCCAGGGTTGTTACGCAGAGGCAGGCAATGGCAAACCACCTCCGATCGTCTCTTGCCTTGAAGAGCCTGCGGGGTCAACTGCGACTTGATGGCACTTTTCACGACTCCCAGGGAGCTGTCGCATCCGCCTCCAGTTTGGTGCCGCGGTTAAGAGCGGCGGAATCCCATTTGGAGAACCCGGTTCGATTCCACACTCCTCCGCCTGCGGCCATCTGGGTAACCTTGGGTCAGTCACAAGTTGTCCCAGAGCTCTCTCCGCCTCACCTACCTCACAGGGTAGGGGACGGGAAAGGACACTGTAAATTGCTCCAAGACTCTGAGTGAAGGGCGGGGGTATACACCCAATCTCTTCTTCTCCTCCACGGACTCTTATGCTGCAGTCAATCTGTCAGTCTTTAGAGCACCCTGCTCGAGTTGCCAACGTTCAGGTGGAGCCTGGCTTTCTCCTGGAATGAGGACTGATCTCCAGACTGGCTGCAGCGATCCGTTCCCCTTCCCCTGGAGGAAGAGGCAGCTTGGAAAGGTGGGCTTTCTGTGGCATGGCATCCAGCCGAGCTTCCTCTCCTCCCCAATCACCAGACCCAGATCTCCAGGAATATCCCAAGCAACCCTAACTCTTTCTTCTTCTTAGCTGACTTTATTTGTTATGAGACAAAGTTCGAGTCCAGGGACACTTTTAAGACCAACACAGTTTAATTCTGGGTAGAAGCTTTCATGTGCCTGTGTACTTCTTCAGACAATCCTAGATCAGCCAAGATGAATAAACAGAGTCATAAGCACATTGGCATACAATAAAATTTCAGAGCCACATAATAGGCTGATGTCAATAGCACAGAACATTGTCTAACCATCTCATCCTTTCCCGTCCCTGTCTTCTTTTACCTTCAGTCTTTCCCAGCCTCAGGGTCTTCTCCAGTGAGTGCTCCCGTCTCATTTGGTGGCCAAAGTATTTGAGCTTCAGCTTCAGTATCTGGCCTTCTAGGAGAAGGAAACTGCAACCCACTCCAGTATCTTTGCCAAGA
>NW_015178050.1:0-1093 GCF_001447785.1 Gekko japonicus
AGTATTTTAGTTATGTCTCCATCCTACCCAAAAAAGAAGTGAGGAACAGGAACAGCATCAAGGCCTTGGCCATGGTGAGAGATTCCCAGCTTCCTGGGACAAAGAGGTTGCTGCCTAGAACTATCCTAACCTCAGTTCCTTGGCTGAGTTCCATTTCCATTCACGACACTTTAAGAAGTCTCTCTATATGCAAATATCACCAAACCTCATTGGTTGCTAACCGGTAACTCATTTCCTTGCAGAGGCATTCAGAAAGTTGCCTCCCACCGCTCTGAAAAAAAATCATTATCAAGGTTAATTTTGCATCCTTTGGATAAGACAGAGTTTGAAAGTCCTCCAGCTAAGATTGCCAGAATGAAAGCATTTGATTCTGCAGCAAGCAAGCCCAAATTCTGCAACGGGGAGGAATCCATCCATGATATCATTTAATTTACCCAATTATTTCAAGAATGCTGAGAACTGGGAGTTTTCCCAAAATGTGGAGGTAGTGGGGTACAAGGGATGAGGGGGTCATAAAGGGTCCATATACATATTTGGGGAAAGGAGCCCAGGGAGACACTCACTCCAATTTCCTTGGATGAAGTTTCTTTTGGTGCCTCTTTGCATTGCTTCTCTCCTATTCAGCTGAGGAAATAAGTCGGGCAGCTGCTCTTCTTCTGGCCCTGTCATCCTCCCCTTTCCTTCTTCTGACATGTGGCATATCTGGACTGGAGCCCTTCCCTGCCCTTTTGTTCTCCTTCCTCCCCACCCCACATCTGTTGTAAAATAAAGGCTGTTTCCATACAGACATTGAACACAGTTTCCAACTGCCTGGTGTCCACCCCACCACAAGCTTCAAGTTCCACACAACATTGTCCTGCAATCATTCACTTTCCAGCTTTTCCCCTACCTCGCCGCATTTCTCCCCAAACCTGCTTTGGTGGAATCTTGCTGGAAAGATGGTACCCAGCCTTTAACCATGGTGCAGACAGGAAGGTGCAGGAAGGTCTCTATTATTTCCCACCAGCTTCGAGAATTCACACAGGTGATGGAAATGAATTTGCCCTGGGTTTCAGCTCAGGTCGAAACACACCCTGACAGTGTCCTCATGGCC
>NW_015178051.1:0-1096 GCF_001447785.1 Gekko japonicus
GGATACTGAATATCATTTTGAGTTCATAACTTAAATGCTGCTAAATGTAACTTATAAAGTAGTGTTTACCCTTGTGTTTTTTTTCTTGTGGTGCCCTTGAAAACGGGAAATTTCAGTTTGTCGAAATGCTATGACGGGCTTATCGTCAGATGCCAGAGAAAGGGCTTATATCTCTGCTGTGTTAAAAGATCTACATTGGCTGCCCATTGTTCCTGAGCACAAGTCAGAATAATGGCTCATACCTTTAAAGCCCTTAACAGTTTGGGGCTGTTCATTGTTCATAGTATAGTGTTTTTAGTGCACTACCCTCTAATTTTATAGTCCTGTTTTACTGCATTGTTGTACATATAATACTGCTCTGGTTGCATTGTTTTTGCTTGCATAATTGTGAAAAGGGCAGGCTATAAATTAAGTACATGAATAAGTACTTGGAAGACCACCTCTGTCCATACTGTGCAGCCTGCCATTAAGATCCTCTTCTCATGTCTTGCTGTCTTTGGCTCCACCTGCAAAGGTGAGTCAAGTGGCAATCAGAGTGGTGGCACCTAGCCTTTGGAATGCTGTCCAGAGATGGGCCTTTTTCAGTGGTGGCACCTAGCCTTTGGAATGCTGTCCTCCTTGAGGCTCTTACTCTACTGTAAGGCGTTAATATGTTCAATGTTTTCGAACTCTTTTAGTGGTCTGCCTGTAGCAAGGGCTGTCTTACTAGTAGCCTTGTAGACTGAGTAATGTTGTTATGGCTTTAAGATTGATGATTTTATGGTGGGTTTTATGATTTTATTTTGTGGACCAGCCTCAAGCAGGTCTCTGGAGAGTCCATATTCATTTTCTAAATAAATGATGATTCTGCATGTATTCAGTATCTAAAACTGACTTGTAGTTCAGGCAAGGTAAAAGTTGTTTAGAGTGAACATTCTTTGGAAAATGTATGGATTAAGAGCAGCTTCATTGGGAAAATAAAGAGCATACCTTACATGCAGCTCTCCGTGCTTGGGGGTATAATCAGGAGGGAATATGACATATATGAACAGCACTTTTTTTTCTTAAAAAAGAACAGAAAAAAGAATGGGGAAAAACTTAAAATCAAACAACTAAG
>NW_015178052.1:0-1059 GCF_001447785.1 Gekko japonicus
AGCACCAATGCCGCTTGGAATTCAGGCCCGTGGGACCCGGTCGGCACTGGCCAGAACCACTTAAAGGGACACCTTTAAGTGCTTCCAGCTGGCAGTCCCACACGCCTGATCTCCGAGTGGCATTGGAGATCCGGTGCGCGGAGCCCGGTTCCCACCTGCTACAAGCACTTGAAATGGTCCCTTTAAGTCCTTGCAGCCAGTGGGCCCCACTCGCCTGCTCTCCGAGTGGCATTACCGCTTGGAGATCAAGTGCCCAGGGCCCAGTCCCCGCTTGGTGCAAGCACTTAGAGCACCCTTTTAGTGCTTGCGGCCAGTGGGCCCTGCTAGCTCAATCTCCAAGCAGCATTGCCCCTTGGAGATCAGGTACATGGAATCCGGTCCCCACCGGCTGCAAGAACTTAAAGGGGTCCTTTTAAGTGCTTTCAGCTGGCTGCCCCATGCACGATCTCTGAGCAGCATTACCAATTGGAGATCAGATACAGGGGCCCCAGTCCCCACCGGCTGCACGCACCTAAAGGGGTCCCTTTAAGTACCTCCATCTGGCAGCCCCACACACCTGAGCTCCTAGCGGCATTACACTTGGAGAACTGGCGAGTGGGGTCTGGTCACTATTGGTTGCAAGCACTTAAAGGGGTCCCTTTAAGTGCTTCCAGCTGGGAGCCCCACGCACCCGATCTCCAAGCAGCATTACGACGTGGATATCAGGTGTGTAGGGTCTGGTCCCCACCAGCTGCAAGCACTTGAAGCAGTCCCTTTAAGTCCTTGCAGCCAGTGGGCCCCACTCACCTGCTTTCCGAGAGTCCTCTCAGCCAGTGGGCCCCACTCACCTGCTTTCCGAGTGGCATTACCGCTTGGAGATCAAGTGCACAGGGCCCAGTCCCTGCTGGCTGCAAGGACTTAGAGGGGTCCTTTTAAGTGTTTCCAGCTGGCTGCCCCACGTGCTTGATCTCTGAGTAGCATTACCAGTTGGAGATTGGACACACAAGGTCCGGTACCCACTGGGAGTCCCTTTAAGTGCTTCCAGCTGGAAGCCCCACGCACCCGATCTCCGAGCGGCAT
>NW_015178053.1:0-1077 GCF_001447785.1 Gekko japonicus
AGCGGCAGCTGGGTGACACGGCCAATGGAGGGTGGGGAAGCTCCGGAGAGCGCCAGCTTGCAAAGACCATTCGGTGTGCATTTTCTCTCTCTCAGCTGCGTGAAGGTGCATCTGAGGTGGGACGTAGGCGACATGGCCAATGGCAGCCGGGGAAGCTTTTGACGGACAGTGCAGCCGGCAAAACACTGTAGGTGTGCATTTTCTCTCCTCTGCGTGACTCTGCGTCTTATTGAATTATATATAAGGGAGAGATATATACATATAGATCTCCTATCTCTCTCTATAATAATGCTGTTTTAAAGTGGCGACATTCCATGCGCTCCCATTGGCTGCAAAATGCTCTCCCTCAGCCATTGGCCCATCAGCTGCTACTCAAGAGTACTTGCGTGCCATTGGCTGGGTGCTGGGTCTGCTGGGTTTTTCCCGCCCACTCCCCCTTCAGCCACTCTGCTTGGCTTTCTCTCTTGAGGAAGATGCTTCTCCTGCTTTCCCCCTGTGTGGGAGTAACGTTTCCCGCACTGGTGGAATCTGCATTTGTCTTTCCCACCAGTGTCCCAGCCTTTTGACTCTGTCTTCAAAAAAGCTGTCTACATTTGGTGTCGTTTTCACACCTCAACAGTACTAGTATACTTTTGCACGTCCACATATGTATAGCATCCTTTCGGGGCAGCTCCACTGTCATTGCACCTCCACACTGCTTTAAAAGAATCTTCTCCAAACAACATTCAAACAAGCATAAAGACGGTGTCACAGCAGCATGAAAATGATTTGAAAATGCAAATGCAGATTCGGCCAGTGGCTGTTGGTAGGTGTAACGAAATGGCAGTTACCTGTGTTTGTTTAAAATGTTCTGCCATAAGGTTTAATTGAGCTGTAGTTCCAGAGAGGGGCCTGTAGTAGTATAACTCAGTGGGTTGAATGGGGCTTCCTCATCTGCTGGACTACAATTACCAGCTGCCCCAAGGCCAAAAAGAGCGGGAAAAGAGGGACTGTCCCAAGGGGCAGGGCAGCATCAATACGAACTCCAACCCATTCAGGGGGGAGGCTGTCTTCATCCTACAGGAAGTTAGGAAAGGC
>NW_015178054.1:0-1112 GCF_001447785.1 Gekko japonicus
TGCCGTAAATCAACTGCAACTTGTTAGCAAATAAAATCAATTTGGTGCAGTGGCTAGGGGGTCAGAGTACAATTCAGGAGACCTGGGTTCAAATCCCCATTCAGCCGTGGGACTTGCTACCTACCCTGGCCCGCAGCTACGGTGGGGCTATCGGGGGTGTGCCCCCTTCCTTAAAGCCTCCTCCTGCTTCTTCCCAAAAGCATTTTAAAGGGTCTTTTAAACAAAAGGATCCCTGTAAATGCTTTTGAGAAGAAGCGCGTGTGTGTGTGTGTGTGTGTGTGTGTGTGTGTGGCACGCGCCCCCTCCCTCCCTCCTACAAGATATAAAGGGCCCTCCAGTTGATTTGGGGGCCACATGCTCCCTCCTGATCAGCTGAAGGGCTCTTTAAATTTTGCAGGAGGGGAGGGAGAGGGGTGCACACTACCCAAGCTTCATTATGGCAAATAATGGCACCCCCACCTGAACATTTTTTGCCCCACAAGCCACAAGCTATGGGCCCGCACCTACCTCATAGGGTGGTTGTGAAGATAACATGGATTCATTGAGCCCTTGTACCACACTGCCCCGAGCTCCTTGGAGAAAGTGCAGGAGAAAAATTTACTAGATGGTGTTTCTCCTTTCTGTGCCCCAGAATGCCCAAAGTGACTTATGACAAAGGCTTTCCAGCCATAGAGCACGGTCATAGCCAGTGTATCGTCATCATCACAGAATGCCTTTGGGGGAACCATTCCAAAGCCCTTTCTTGCTCTGTTTGGCCTTCCACAGAGGAGCCAACGACTTCCTCAAGAGGCTGGCTTGGCAGACCGGGGGACGCTACCATCGGTGCCATGGGGATGCGGATGGACAGTTGGCAGCCCATCGGATCTTGACGGAAGGTTTCAAAGATGAAGATGTACGTTCAGTTGGCACATTCCTGCACACTGGATTTCTTTTTAAAACTATGCTTTATACTGGCATGCTTCTCCCCCAACCCCTTTAAATCACAACTGCATTCTATTTTTTTTTAATTGAGGATGATAATAATGTGCAGTTCCACCCCTAGGTTAAATATATAATGATTCCGTTCTATCCCCCATGTTTCCATTAGTTGATGTGTATAGAAAGAGGGGGCC
>NW_015178055.1:0-1098 GCF_001447785.1 Gekko japonicus
GGCAGCTAACATTAAAAGTTAAAATATAACAAAACACAGACTCATTAGCAAACGTCTCATAAAATCCATACACATTTCTAGTAACAAGTCACAGATACATACAATTTACAGTGCTAGTGGCAATACCTAAAGGCCATGATGTAGCAGATATAACAAAATATGGCCAGAGGATGTTACTGTTGACATCGCAGCCAGTTGCTGTTGTCATGCAGGGCCTTATCCTAATTCAATGTTGTTGGTAGCGGCTCCTAATCGAAGGTCTGGTGGAAGAGCTCCGTTTTGCAGGCCCTGCAGAACTGTAGAAGGTCCCGCAGGGCCTTCATGGCTTCCGGGAGCTCATCCCACCAGTGAGGGGCCGCCACAGAAAAGGCCCCTGACCCTAGTAGAGGCCAATCTGGCATCTTTCGGACCAGGGAGAGTCAGGCAATTTTGTGACCCTGACCGCAGTGCTCTCTGGGGAATGTACGGGGAAAGGCGGTCCCTCAAGTAGACAGGCCCCAACCCATATAGGGCTTTAAAGGTCAAAACCAGTACCTTGAAGCGAATCCGGTATGCTATCGGCAGCCAGTGCAATGCCTTCAGCACAGGCTATCTGTGCTCCCATACAGGGAGAGACCCATGAACAGCCTTGGCTGCCGCATTTTACACCAGCTGCAGCTTAGTGGAGTGATAGGATGCATGGCACACTTTTTTTGGTGTGCATTTTGTGTGTGCGTGTGTGCGTGTGCCTGGAAGCCATGCTTAACTTTATTTATTTATTATTACATTTCTACCCCACCCTCCCCGCAAGCGGGCTCAGGGCGGCTTACAATAGGGCACCATGTGCCAAAGCATAAAACAAAACCTGCAAGACGAGGCCCTCACAGTTTCCTGACTCCAATCTGGTTATGCAGAAATGTGGCACCATGCAGAGGCTGCCGGGCGCAGGGTCACCCAACAGTTCACCGGCACTTTTGAAAACCACCGCTAGAAATAGCCACGCAGGTTGACAGGGTGGCCGGCCCTGGGGACCGAGAAAGCAGCTGGTCCTCTAAAGAAAGGGCCTGACTCAACCAAGGAAGCCACAAAGGCCCCCAGTCGGCGAGACCTGAGCTAGGC
>NW_015178056.1:0-1186 GCF_001447785.1 Gekko japonicus
CTGATAGGGCATGTGTAGAGAGAAGGAAAGAGGATTTCTGTTCTACCCATTTCTTTTGAATCACTTGCTCAATATGGTTCTGTGTTAAAGTATGCTTGTGAAGATTTTTTTTCAAATAAATACTTTATAACGTTTGATGCTGGTAGTGGTTCTCTGTACCACATAGACCTCCACCGTCTTGGGCATGCTATATTAAAAGGAGTGCCAGGGGCAAGGCAGGCAGTTGGCAAGTGGCCATTTCTCCAGGGGCACACAAGGCAGTAAACGGCTCCCATGATGACCAGGCTCTGGGCAGTGGGAGAAACAGAGGCAAGGCCTTGGAACTTGGAAGGGAAGCTGGGAATCCTGACCCTCCCAGTGGGCGATTCCTTACAAAGGCCAGGTGGTGGCAGGTTACCCAAGAGAGAAGGAAAAACCTCTCCAGGTGTTGGGGAAGCCTTGGAGGGCAGAGTGGAACAGGGCCTGCAGGCCAGAGTTGGCCCATTCCACCACACATGCAAACCTTGGTTTATGTGCCACAGACAGGACTACACAGGGCTATTTGGAGGCAGGAACGCACAGGAACGGCATTCCGTCTGGCTTCCAAGTTGGCCACGCCCAGCAGGAACGCATTAGCATAATAGGCCACACCCAACAGCAGAAACTCATTAGGATTGGCTACACTAGGGCTGTGTGGCCTAACATGCAAAGGAGTTCCTGCTACAAAAAAGCCCTGGGTTTTGAAGACAAACAAGGTAAACAGAATAAGAAGCAAAAGGTGGGTGTGGCTGGATGAGCACACTTCTGGTAACATGGGTGTGTGGCCTAATACACAAATGAGCAGTGCTGTCAGGGGTGTGGCCTAATATGCTAATGAGTTTCTGCTGTTGGGTGTAGCCTATTATGCTAATGAGTTCCTGCTGGGCTTTTTCTACAAAAAAAAGCCCTGGGACTACATGTTCTGGGTGGGGAAATACCTGGAGATTTTGGAGGCGGAGCCTGGGGAGGGTGATGTTGGGGGAGGGGAGGGACCTCAGTGGTGTGTAATGCTGTAAAGCCCACCTTCCAAAGGGGCTGTTTTCTCCAGGTGAAACGACCTCTGCCGTCTGGAGACCAGCTGTAATACCAGGAGATCTCCAGCCACCACCTGGAGGCTGGCAACCTGAGTTCCATGATCCCCCCCACCAGCGTTCCCTCTAAGCTGAGT
>NW_015178057.1:0-1090 GCF_001447785.1 Gekko japonicus
CTCCCAAAATACAGTGCCTGCAGCCCCCCCACTCCTAGGCACCTGTTCGTTAATGAGCTGCAACTGCTGGCTCATCTGGTTGTCCATGTTGATAGCCACGTCCCCCGAGCGCCGGGGGTCATCCTGAAGCACAGCGGCTCCACCTGCAAGACCAATCACCAGCATCAGCGCCTACAGACCGATGGTCGGATGTTCAGCTTCTCCCACTGTCTCCCCCCCCCCACTGGCCATGAGACACCAACACCTGCTTCCAGTCACTGGCGAAGAGGGAAGGGCGCAACACACTGACTCACCTAGATTGTTTGTGGAGAGGGGCATGGCGGACACTGGTGCGCGGGAAAACTGTTCCCGACGAGTCTTCTGCTGTTTGAGATTCTGGGGGAGCAAGCGGGGAGAGGTTAGAGCTGGCCAGCTCAGGGAGGCGGGTGTGCACCTGGACAGGGGAAGCCCAGAAAGCTGGCCAGCCTCTGTGCTCCCAAGTTAACGCAGTTGGGTCATGACAAAGACAGCAATGCAATGGATGAGATGATGGCTAACCCTGCCCTGCCCTGCCCTGGGCGGCCCAGGCTAGCCCAATCATGTCAGATCTCGGAAGGTAAGCCTGGTCAGCCCAGGTTATTACTTGGATGAGAGACCACCGAGGGAGTCCAGGGTCGCTACACAGAGGAAGACAATGGCAAACCACCTCTGTTCATCGCTTGCCTTGAAAACGCCACGAGAGATCGATGCAAGTCAAGGGCAACTTTATGGCCCTTTCCACCACCAATCCCCTTAAACGTGTATGGAACTGGCCTTATACGGATTTCAACCACTGGTCTGTCTACCCCAGTGCAGTCTTCTCCGACAGGCAGTTGCTCTCCAGCCTCTCTGCAGGAAAGCGTCTTCCTACCAGAGATCCTTAACTGGAGATGCCAGGGAATGAACACGGGGCCTTCTGTGTACAGAGCAGCTGCTCAGCCGCACAGTGAATGGAACCTCCCCAATGTCTAGATAGCACTACGGGCTATGGGAAAGTCTGCCATCCAATTTGGCCAACTCTCTCTCACGGGAACTTTAAAGTTAAGATGGGTAGCCGTGTTAGTTGGCCTGC
>NW_015178058.1:0-1089 GCF_001447785.1 Gekko japonicus
GAGCCTACTCAATTAGGGTTGCCAGGAACCCCCAGACACTTTTGGGGGGGGTTGGCACATGCAGAGAGGAAGTAGCCACAGAGACTGAGGCGATTCCTAGAGCATCACAGACACAATGACTTAAAGTACCATCCCCACTTTGATGACATCACCCTCCACCCCCATTTTCTCCCACCGTTCAATTGCCCAAGAGTGGGCAGGTGTGGGGAGATTGCCCACTGTGGACAGGCAACTGGCAGCCCCAGTCTATGTAACTTCCAAAGCACAGAAATCAGCTATATATAGATATATATTCATAGTTTCTTTGTCCCAAACCTATTCTAGTCAGCCGGGATACTGAAAACAGAAAATAACCCGTACACCCATGCTACCAATTTATATTAGGCACACATAATTTATTAGTTCTTATAATAATTTATCACACACTTACATGACTTTCCAATTGGGTTAACATTGTCAACCCATGCTTCAGTTTTTCAGGGAGCTATTAAGAAATGTTGTATGTAATATTTGGTTTTCTCACATATAAATGAATAGACTTGTACTGAATTCCAGGATAATTTGCTCACTGTATAATCATGCAGCCAGCTTTCTTTCCTGGCAACATTGCTGGATCATCCAGCTGGCATCTATTATTGCTGGTATGCAGGTGTGGTGCAAAGGTCTGTTTCAGATGCTGGATTTCTGCTTATCACACAGCTCTTACAGGTAATGAAACCCTGCTCAAAAAGGATGGGGGCTTTCACACATGCTGAATAAATAATGCCATTTCAATCCACTTCAGCGACTGTTCCTAAGTAAAAAATGTTATCAGTTGAAATGTTATCTCGTTTGCTGTGCTAATGTGAGATTTGATTAAAGGTTACCTCTCGCACAATCTCCTGGTCAGATTCCAGCTCTTCATTTTCAAACATTTCCTTTTAAAAAGAAGGATGGATTCTGTGTTAATGTGGGATTCATGAATTGGATAAAGGTTCTTACCTTTAAAGCCCTTTATGGTCAAGGACCTACATACCTGAGGGACCGCCTTTCCCCACATGTTCTCCAGAGAGCATTGCAGTCAGGGGCCCAGAATCGTCTGGCCCTCCC
>NW_015178059.1:0-1084 GCF_001447785.1 Gekko japonicus
ACCCCTTCATGTCACACAGGCTGTAGCTGGGTTGATGTGAGGATATAGGGGGGAATTCCATGTATTTGAAACTGAAAGGAGACATCCACATGCAATTCTCAAGTCATGGTTCTCCCCTTGGCTTAATTTTAGCTCTGGATTTCTACTGGAGCACTCAGCCTTATAATGAAGCTGAGATCTATTTGGGCCACAAAGCTTTGACAGTGGCTCTCCCATAGCTGAGATAGTTATGCTTTGATCACCCAGGAATCCCTTAGGGTGCTGATACCAGAGATGAACCACAAAGACTGCCTTACAGAGTGTTTCATCTCCAATGAGCCTCTGTTCTTCCGAAATCATTCCATGTAACAGTGCTTTGACTTCATCCCATCTTTATCTTCTGTGGCTCTTGAATATAAGTCTGTTCGAGGCAGAAACAGCTTTGGCCATCCTAACGGATGATTCTGACTGGGTGAAGGACATGGGGAGATCATCCTTGTTCCTTCAAGACCTCTTGGTGATGTTCAACACCATTAACTGCAAAATCCTCTTGGGGACATTGGCTGGGTTTGAAATAGTGGAAACATGCATTGGTTGGTCTTCTTCTTCCTCCTCCTCCTGTTCCTCTTCTTCCTCCTCTTCCTCCTCGACTGACCAATTCTACAAGGTGCTGCTGGGAGATTGCTGTTTCACCCAGTTGTTCAAGCTATGGAGTCCCACAATGTTTCACCTTGTGCGAAGGGGGAGAAAGATATCTCTGGTCATTAATGGGAAGTCTCTGGTTTTCAGTTTGTAGTTTTTATATGTTAAAGAGTCAGGATAGGTTTTCTGCATTCCCCACAGTGAAATGACATCTGTGGTGGACCAATTACCAAGTTTCCAATTTGAAGAGGGAGAGCAGGATGAGGCACAAAGGCCTTCAGCCTCCCCCCTGTGCGGTCATCTCAGCCCAAAACAGCCTCATCGCTCCCTGTCACATGGTCTTTATCAAAATTGACTCTCTGCAGCACTTGGGAAATTCGTCATAGGCAGCTGCCATTGGAATGTGTGACATTTTGAAATGCCACATTTAACCCGAGCCTTCATTGGATTACCCGGTGCTGGA
>NW_015178060.1:0-1375 GCF_001447785.1 Gekko japonicus
TCTCTCCCAAACCAGAGCTGGCAGCCGTAATACAACAGTGGGATAAAAATGTGATGGGATGAAAGATCCTGTCTCTCTTCAAGATACAGAAGCACTGAAGAGTGAGGCTTTCTAGTTCCCCAGTCCTACCCATGGGCGTTGTTTTGTGTCTGTTGCCGCCTCGCGGCCAAAGGGCAGATATTTTTGTCAAGGGAGGCAGGCTGGGTTTCCTCCTCCAGAGAGGTGGGTTTGGGCTGTGGCCCAAGATAAGGACACGCCTTGCGAACTGTGTCAGAATGAATAAAGAATTTTTAAAAACCCTCATCATGTTGGCCTTGCGGATACAACCTCCCTATCGGGTTGCCAGCTGACCGAGGGTTGCCAATTCTGGGTTGAAGACTCTGGAGATTTAGGAGTAGAGTTGGGAGAGGGTGGGGTTTAGGGAGCAGAGAGACCTCAGAGGGGTGTAAGACAGGGGTCATTTCGTAGAAGAAGAGGTGCAGGAGCTCATTAGCATAATTCATTCGGATAACTTATTTGCATATGCCACACCCCCTGACATCACTGGAAGTGTGTCAGAAGGCAACCACTGGACTGTTTTGGATTGCTAGCTATTGGGGGGGGGGATGTGCAGATCTGTCCTCGCAGAGGAGGGAGAGCTTGTACCTGAATATAACTTAAACTTGGTCTTAAAGGTGCCACTGGACTGTTTGGATTGCTAGCTATTGGGGGGGGGGAGTGGAACGTGCAGATCTGTCCTCACAGAGGAGGGAGAGCTTGTACCTAAATGCACTGTACAAAAAAACTAGCGCCTTTTTTTACTGTTGGATGTTCCTTTCAAATTGATGTTTGAGTGCATCACCTACTAGCACCTGGAGCCTATTTACATGTAAGCAGGGGTCATTTCGTAGAAAAAGAGGTGCAGGAGCTCATTAGCATAACTCATTAGCATAACTTATTTGCATATGCCACACACCCTGACATCACCGGAAGTGTGTCAGAAGGCAACACCCACCACAACTTACCTGGCTGCTTCTTGCTCCTCGTGGCCTGGGGCTGCTGGGAGCAGGGGGCGGGGCTTGTTGCATGTGCCCGCCCCCTGGGCTCTTTACTGCCGGAGCTCCACTCCTGTGCGCTCCTGCAGGAAAGAACCCCTGGTGTAAGTCCATAGATTTCACCCTCCAAAGCAGCCGGTTCCTCCAGGGGAACTGATCTCTGTCATCTGGAGATCAGTTTGTAGTTCAGGCAGATCTCCCGTCAGCACCAGAGGCTGGCAACCTACTGGCATGGCTGGTTTTCTCCTTTCGAGGTGACTGTAAATTGAGGAAGGGTTTTTTTTTTCAAACAATGGAGGGAACAGCAGGAGGGGACAGGCTGGTTTTAACTGTTTTCTCCC
>NW_015178061.1:0-1081 GCF_001447785.1 Gekko japonicus
GGGCAGGGTATAAATCTAATCTCCTTCTCGTCCTCCTCCTTCTTCTTGCAGGGGTTCCCACCTTTTTTGAGCCTTTGGGCACCTGTGGAATTGTGGGTGCAAACACAAAACGGCTGCCACGGGAGGTGTGGACACATGCACACACAGAGGAATCCCAAATACAGGGGACAAGAGGAGTAATTTTGATTTGATTTGTTTAATTTCTACCCTTCCCTCCTGGCCGAGGCTGGTTCAGGGTGGCTTACATAAAACACTTAAATTTTTTACAATACACGTAAAATAGGTTAACAACAACAATGAACAATGAACAGTTCTCAAACCATAAGTATAATAAAGTGCTAGTATCAATAATTCAGTAATTTCACAACGGTAGTTGTTACACAATTTGCACTCAGCTCTTTGGTCCTAGGTCGTCTTAGGCGGCTGGCTCAGGCTATAGTTAGAAATCCCGGGGGGACAGGACTCTCCTGTCTCAAGCTGTCAGTTGTTAGTGGTCAGTTGTTAAAAAAAATACCCTGGGAAAAGGAATGAGAGAGAGAGGATAAACCTACAGTGTGGTGGCAGCTGCTGTTGAAACAAAGTTATTTTAAGTTCTGCAACCCATCAGCTCTCCAGTGGCCAATCAAAAGCAGTGCTGGGCAGGAGTCCCACCTGGCCCCACCCAGGAAATGTGTTAGTGGGTGCCCCGGTGCCCCGGAGCACCATGTTGGGCACCCCTGGCTTAAAGGATGACCAAAGCAGTATACAGTGTTTTAAATATGGTTTTGCTGTGGATATAATGACATAATGACAATGTGATATCTCCACTTTTTAAAGCCCTAATTGGAGTCTTTAGGAAGCCTAACAGGTTCTCTCTATAAGTAAATTAAAAATACAGTTGATGGGATCCATCCTCCTCCTCCTCCTCCTCCTCATCTATCACTTAACTATAGGGTTGCCCCATGACATGCCTAGTGCAATGATGTCACTTCTGGATGATGCCATTGTTGTGTGCGTGCTACACCCGCTCACCTGCATACCCCAGAGAGCAGCTAGGAGCCCCCTGTCACCAAAAGGTAGGGACCTGGCAACCCCATCTGTC
>NW_015178062.1:0-1073 GCF_001447785.1 Gekko japonicus
CCGTCCCCGTGTTCTTTGACCTTCAATCTATTATATTTTCCCATATAAACATTCAAAAAAGAGGGGAAAAGAGCAGTAAGTTCAACCAAAATCTGGACCTTGCAATCAGTAACATGTAGGCAAAAAATAATTTAGGCAGGCAGTCATCTAGCTAATAAGGGGCAAAATGTTAATTCAGATAAACAGTGTCCCAGTCCCGGGGTCCCGGGATGTAACCCACACCCCTCAGGGACTCCAACGACCACCAACTCACCCAGGAGACCCACAGACCAGGAACGCCTCACAACGCCGGACCCTGTCAGCGCCGCTGGGGCACAACAGCCTGGGCCAGCCCGACCACGGAGTGAAGAGCCTCGAGGAGCAGCAGGAGAGGCCGGCAGCGCCCGGAAGAAGCTGACAGTGAACACGTGAATACACGAGACCCCGCATGCCATCCCCTACCCATCTGAGGCCCCAACACTCCCCCTCTTCTTTAACAGGCCTCAACTCCCAGAACCATTGGACCTCTCCCGCCTTGGGACACCACGGCCATGGGAGGTGCTACACCCGGAGCCCAGGGCGGGCTTGACAAACAGCAATAAAACAACTAGATAAATCATGAGCAAGTGACACATCCATGTTCATATCCATACAAATGTGAAAGGTGTAGGGCTCACATACGTACTGGTATCACAACAACGTCTCGTCTAAAACAGTGGATAAATTGGTGGAAAGAGAGACTAAAGAACATGACAGATTTCATAAAGTTGTGCTTTTCCCCCCTGATGTGATGTTATGGATGTGACATGAAAGTTGACCATATAGAAGTAGTTTCTATGTTGCACTAGTATCTTATAAAAGGATAGGATCATACCAAACCAAGCAACAGTAAATCAGCAATCCAACTTCAGGCAATTGTTATTATTAGTTCTCACTAAGTGTATTGGTCATAAAGGAAGATCCAGGTGGGCAGCCATGTTGGTCTGAAATAGTAGAACAAATTTTGAGTCCAGTAGCACCTTTAAGACCAACAAAGGTTCATTCAAGGCATGAACATGCCCTTCAGTTCTCTACATAGGAAAAACAGGACAAAC
>NW_015178063.1:0-1070 GCF_001447785.1 Gekko japonicus
TTTTAATCTGGCTCTGCTGCGGAGTATAGATCCTCCCTATTAAATGCCACTGATTCTACTGTATCTATGTCATCTTATAATTCCAGAATATCTCACTTATCTGAATTACTGAATGTTAAATCAGGGTAGGGGGGCAACTAATCTAGTCAATCCCACATACTTATGGTTTGACAGTGAATGCAAATAAACAAAAACATTAATACGTAATGTTTACAGCCATTACCGTGAACTGAAGGCCCTAACTCTTCCGCCAGAATATTTTAAATTTAAGAACCAGTTGTACCAACTTATTTTTTTAAAACCCAGATATGACTATATTAAGTACCAGTGAGGTGGGTTATATCATGCCAAAGCTCATCTTGAATTTTGGCTGGTTTGTGATTCATGAATCGATGTTTGTGAACTGAAGAGCCACCATGAACTTCCACTAATTTTGATGCAGTTCATGGTGGTTCATGACAATTTGTGAAGAGCAGAAAGCAGGGGTATAAATAGCTCCAAGCCATTTAAACCCCTTCTTTCTGCCCTTCACAAAAAACAGCTAGCAGCAGGGAGCTTCCCGCTGCTCAGCTGTTTGGTTTAAATGGCTTGGAGCCATTTAAACCCCAGCTTTCTGCTCCCCACTGCTTTTTGTGGGGAGCAGAAAGCAGGGGGTTAAAAATTTAAATGGCTCGTGAATTGATACAAACCAATTCAGTTCACAAACCAGCTTCTTGGTTCATGGTTCGGTTCATGGTTTAGCCACAAACCAAACTGCAAAAATGTGGTTTGTGCCCATCCCTAGTTTCAGGTGGGTAGTATGTTAGTTTTTAGTAGCAGAACAAAATTCGAGTCCAATAGCACCTTAAAGATTAGCAAAATGTTCCAGAGTATAAACTTTCATGAGTCAAAGCTCACTTCGACAGATACTATCATGAAAGTTTATACTCTGTAACATTTTGTTGGTCTTTAAGATGCAACTGGACTTGAATTTTGTTCCCTTCTACCCTTTTTCCAGAGTCATTTGGTACTCCCCATCAGGAAACATCTAACAGTGTTTATTGTCTTCGTTGCCAAGAACATATGTTACC
>NW_015178064.1:0-1097 GCF_001447785.1 Gekko japonicus
CATTGAAAACACAATCCACATCTTAAGAAGTCAATTCATAAGTACAATAATGTACAAACATATTCCGTGGCAATGCCTACAAAAGCTTCCAAGTGTACTGTGCCAATGTCCTTGGGTCTTCGCCATTAGATACCATTTCCTCTACACTTTGGAGTTTTCTGCATCAGCCAGAGAGAGTACCTTGCTCCTGGCCACTGGGAAACAATTTAGGGAAGTGGTAGGAACTTTCATCATAATGTGAAGTCTGTGCTCCACCCTTGCTGACATTGGTCAACTCCCTCCGCCCCATGCATAATTTTATAAACTTCTATCATGTCCCCCGTGTGCAGACAGACAAATCACCCAGAGAAGAGGAAACATCTGGGATCCTGAACTTATGAAGGGGAGCCATCCCAAGACCATTGATGTCTGGTACTCATTGTTTGCTTGAGTATTTTACAATCCAAAGAAGGTAGGACATTCATTACATAGTTTTTCTTCTTGATCTATCTCCTGTTCTGATGTCGTAGGATTAGGTTACCAGGTTTCTCCTGCCCACTGGTGGCCTATTGGGCCTATGGTTGTCTGATCCAGGTTGGGAAGCTCCTGAAGATTTGGGGAAGGAGCCTGGGGAGCACAGGGACCTCCATGGGGCACAATGCCCTAGAATCCACCCTCCGTAGTATCCATTTTTTCCACATCTCTGTGGTCTGAAGATGTGCTGTAATTCCAGGGGATCGCCAGGTCCCACCTGGAGGCTGGCATCCCTTGACTCACATCTCTGTGTCTGTCATGTCCATATGCTCCAGCTAGTTACAGTGAGGACCATGTATTCCTAAGATTTGTTGGCATGAATTCAACCTTGCAGTTCCTCTGAAAAATATTTGTTTGTGGAGCAGGGGACAGCGATTTCTGCCAATTCCCTCTCCCACTGGAAACCTTTCCATTATCTCTGTAGTGTTCCTGTGGGTCAGCTGACCCTTAGGGGAAAAAGTAGGAGGCCTCAGTGGGTTGCTGCTGGAAGCAGAACTGGTGAAGTCCTGGTGCACAAAGACAATTGAGAGTTACACCCCATTCTCTGTTTGTCACGGGTGATTAACACAGCCTGAGTGATGTTT
>NW_015178065.1:0-1081 GCF_001447785.1 Gekko japonicus
GAAAGGTGGTCCCTCAGATATGTCGGTCCAGCTCTGGCAGGGAGGGGAGTGGCAAGGAGCGTTGGTGCAATGGAGATGAGACAGGGCTCCCCTCCTCTCGAGAAATCTTCCTTTGATGCTGAAGATGGGCTGGGGAAGGTCGGGACAGGATACAGAGGTCCTTTCCGCATTTGCCTGCCGCTCCAGATTTTCTCAGTGTTCAAGTCAAGGCAATTTAAGTCCACGGCAAAACAGCAACCAGGCTGACCACTGAAGGGAGGTCATGTGATGCAGAATGGAGAAAAAACTCGGAATAAAAAAGAAGGTTGAACTCGATTTTAGGGCAGAATGGGGGGCGGGAACAGGAAAAGAAGAAGAAGGTTGAATTCGATTTTAGTGTAGAATTGCTCGAAGGACACCGTGGTGAACATGGATTAAAAGGAGAGTGCGGAAAGGGCCAGAGTTTCCCAAATGGGTGTGATAGACTTGTAAGTAGTCTGTCATTTAGGAAACAGCCATCAGGGGTCATTATGCTCACTGAAAGACAGCTAGAAAAAAAATATTGCTTGGTTAATAGCTTAAAGCTGCTAAGTTCCCAGATGTACCAGTAGGAAACATTTCAGTTGACAATTCTGTTAAAACTGGTGCCTAATTACAACTCATATAGTAAAAACAGTCCCCACTTCCTTGGGTAAGGTAGGTATAAATAATCTGCTTGCCTTCCGCAGAGGCGAAGGAAAGGCAGGGGAAGCACGAGAATATTTCTGTTTATAGCTTTTCATTCTATGCATCCTCCCCACTGGTGGCAGCGTCATGGCAGGAAACTTAATGGCCTTTTCCTGCTATTTGCTACTTATCTGGCTCTCCTGCTATGATCAGCAGACTAATCACTCTAAGGAGGAGCTCTGCTCAGTGCCGACCAAGGTCAACTTGGCACCGTGAGAAATCCTTGGATGTACAATGCCTCGCACACTGTCGAAGCCGGTTGAGTATTAAGAAGGTGCAGTAGTCGTGTTGACAAAACGGAGAAGGAATATTTACAATATTTGCGTCCCGTGTTTCAAAATTTGGCCTTTTCAAAATTTAGAACACTATTAAAAAG
>NW_015178066.1:0-1211 GCF_001447785.1 Gekko japonicus
TCACAGACAACCTAGACTGTGGCCTGGTGCACAAATTACAATGAACCTGTGTACCATTTGTATACTGCATTTGCATGTTTTTCTTTCTTTGTATGTGCATTAAGTTCTTACATGGCATTCAACATGTGTACAGACGAATGCATGATTTAAACCCCACATACTGGTCTAGGTTTTATTTTTAAAGTGAGTAAATGTTGACTCTTCCTTCGTAACAGATGTATGTGCGTTCACTGGGAAGTATGTATAGGGCTACTGTATATTCACTTAAAACAGCAATGTGTACTACTAAGTTCATAATAAGGGTAAGATATTTTTCCGCTATATCAGTGAGAGAATGCCTTCTTCCCACAACACGGAACATTGGTGACTGCGCTGGTGCCATTTACAGGTTTGTGGCGGCAACAGCAGGTAAAGAAATGACACCTGGCCTGGAGCCAATGAGCAGCAGCTGGCAAACTGCAAACCAAAGGTGAAAAATGCACTCTCTGGTGGAGAGCTGGAGGACTTCAAGAACTGGGAGTGTTTTGACCAGAGGGGCCAAGGAGGAACCATATTCAGGGCTATTTTGGGGCAGGAACGCACAGGAACGGAGTTCTGGCTGGCTCCTAAGTTGGCCACGCCCAGCAGGAACTAATTAGCATAATAGGCCACACCCAACAGCAGAAACTCATTAGGACTGGCTACATTAGGGGTGTGTGGCCTAACATGCAAAGGAGTTCCTGCTACAAAAAAGCCCTGGGTTTTGACAACAAACAAGGTCAACAGAATAGCAAGCAAAAGGTGGGTGTGGCTGGTAACATGGGGGTGCAGCCTAATGTGCTAATGAGCTGTGCTGTCAGGGGCGTGGCCTAATATGCTAATGCATTTCTGCTGTTGGGTGTGGCCTATTATGCTAATGAGTTCCTGCTGGGCTTTTTCTACAAAAAGAGCCCTGGTAGTCCAACTGGAAAGGGGGCGGGGAAATCAGCTGTGGAGGTCAGATGCAATGTTGAGACAGAACAAGGACCTACCAGCACTTTGGGGAGCGGGCAGGATTAGCCTTCAAAGGGATCGCAATAAGATGATGACTGCAATATCATGTGCAAACATTACAGGAAGAGAGGAGAGGGGAGACAATCAGACCGAGGCAAAGAGCAGGCAAGAACATCCAGGACCTTCCCAGTGCTGTAGCCCCACAAATCTAAATTAAAAATATGATTCTGATATGGGGG
>NW_015178067.1:0-1076 GCF_001447785.1 Gekko japonicus
TCAGCTGAAGCCCTTTAAATTGGGCAGGGCGGAGGGAGAGGGGTGGCTGGGTAGGTGGTCGTGTTTGGGAGCGGGACTTGGGGGAGGGCCCCCAAAAGCAGGCTGTGGATTCTCCAACGGTATTTCCCAACCTGGAGCTGGCGACCCTAACTTAGAACTGCGGGTGACTGGGCGAATTGATGAAATGATGTGTGTGTGGGGGGGGGGGGGGCCGCAACTCCCAGAAGGCTGTGTGAAAACTCACAGGCCCCAAATAATGTTGACCACACGGACTTAAATGAACGCCAAATGGTGAGGCTTTTTTAAAAAGTGACTGCTGTACTCACTCTTTATTTAAATAGTTGGCTGCAGAGCAACATGGACTTGGAAGCTAAGCAGGGTCAGCCCCGGTTTGTACTTGGATGGGGGACCACCAAGGAATACCAGGGTCACGACACAGAGGCAGGCAAGGGCAGACCACCTCTGAAGGTCTCTTGCCTTTTTCAAGGCCTAGGGTTGCTAGAAGTCACCTGTGACTTGATGGCAAAAAGAGGGGAAAGGACATTTTCCTCCAGGCCAGAAAGCAGCCCTTGGGGAAACTAGGATTCCCACTGGGCTGTGTGAACACATGCATGTGTAGAATGCTGCTAGGGTTGCTAGGCCATACCTGGCAACCAGTAGGAGGGTTGGGGGCGGGGACATGGGAGGAATATGACATCACCAACATCACTATGCCATTTCTGAGTGCAACATGGAAGTGACAATGGGTAGCTCTGGACCAGAAACGATAGAGTTTGTAGCAGTTCCTAGAACTACCCATTATCTGGAAGTGACATACCGGTGCAAAGGCTAGGATTTGTTTTTGTTTTTAAATCCTCTTGCCCGTGCTTGGTGTGGTGGCAGGCAACAGAGACAATCAGTGTGGGGCCTACCTCCGGCCATAGGTGGCCTGGCAGTCCTAAATGCTGCCAAGTGCACCGTACTGTACAAATGCACTGAAACCACTGAACAGGTTTGAGCTCACAGCCAAACTGATTGACAAAAATGAGCTCTCTCCTCGTGACCAGCGAGCGCATGTGAGCTGCATCCGTAGATGT
>NW_015178068.1:0-1072 GCF_001447785.1 Gekko japonicus
AGTGCTCAGAAGAGCCACTGGTGTCATGCCAAAGAGCCACATGAGTATCACTGGGTTACAGTGTCAGGCTAGGTTTCAATGCCCCCTCTGTCATGGAAGCTCGCTGGGGGACCTTAAGCAAATGAATCTATCTCAGCCTAAACACAGGGTTGTTGTGAGGATAAAACAGAGGAAGGGAGAATGTTGTAACCTTCCCATCGGGGAGAAGCAGGGTGTCAATACACAAATAAACAGATACATGTTACATGAACAAAACAGCCTCATGGTAAAAGATAAATGGATTTGTAAGCCAGAAAATGTATAGAATACCTTTTCTCTAGAGGAGATTTAGTAGCTGTCTTGCTGATAGAAATACGCACTGGGGAAGGGACTTGCATGATGCCTGCGGGACTCAGTGGCACTCTGAAGAATCAGAAGAAGAACCCTCACATCAAAGCCTCAGTAATGATGGAGAAATTATTTCAGAAAGTGAAGATGATAAAAAAAAAAGATTATTTAATTTGAACAGGATGAGCCAGTGATGTTGATTCAGGACATTTTCTGCTAGAAGCATTCACTGATTTGGCTACTAATCTCAAAGCCTGTCAGGAGAAACAAAACTTCTCAGCTACATTTATGCTTGGCTAGTTCCCAAGGGCATTTTTAATACCTCCCTCATTAAAGATATGGTTTCCTGGTGTTCCTGCAGTTGCAGGTAATTGGCTATCACTGACTGCAGGGGTTTGATGAGAGGTTTGTTAAACAAAACAAAAGGGGGGGGGAATCAAGTTTTTGATAGATCCTATATAAAAATAAACATATACAGTTGCAATCCTTCAAAACCGATGCCATGAATAGTCGTAAGAAATTCGTACTTGTTAAAGATTTGAGCAGATAAAGCATCCCATGAATCAGGTGCTCTGAAAAATTCAGGACTTTGATTTCCCAAAGGCTAGAAATTGTAAAGCTTAATCCCACTAACATTACTCTAGGGAAAGTTAGTCTAAGGGTATTTAGTCTATTTGCTTTATAAATGCTGACAACACAGGCAGCAGAGTCCGCAAAGAAGATTACCACACCAAAAAGAAAAAAA
>NW_015178069.1:0-1087 GCF_001447785.1 Gekko japonicus
AAATAAATCAATACATAAATTGCCAGTCAGAGTAACCTATGTTGTGCTAGATGAGTAATTGGTTTGATGGTGTAAGGTGACTTTGCATGTGAAGGGAGACAATCATCTGAAGCAGAAATTCAAAATTTCTGAGCCAGATTAGAGGTTGGAAGAGGTGGAAGGGAGGAGCCTTGTTCTCCTGGGGTCTTTCTGATGTCTGTAATCCCGCCCTCCGCTCAGGTGAGAAGTACCAGAAAGTGGTCTACCTGGATATCGTAACTTGGAACATAGGAGCTCCCCTCCAATAGGGGGCTGCAGACTGCGATTAGCCAGGGGTGAGGAGAATGTACTCTGCACATGCTCACAGCTGTAGTGCTGCAGGGAACGGTGCTCTGGGAGTAGGGCTGCCAGCTCCAGAAATTCCTGGAGATTTCGGTTGCAGAGTTGGGGGAGGGCAGGATTTGGAGGATGAGAGGGACCTCAGTTGAGGTATAATGCCAATGCAGTCCATCCTCTAAAGCAGCCATTTGTTCCAGGGGAATTGATCCTTGCTGTCTGGAGATCAGGTGGAATTCTGGGAGATCTCCAGGTCCCACTCGGAGGATGGCAAACCTACTGCTATCCCATGACCACCACGGAACGGCCTTTGTGCATCTACTATGATAGATAATATGAAGTAGAAGATGATGATGATTTGGTTTTATACCTCACCCTTCACTTGGAGCCTCAGAGTGGCTTACAATCTCCCTCTCCCCACAAAAGACACCCTGTGAGGTAGGTGGGGCTGAGAGAGCTCTCTCGAGAACTGCTTTTTTGAGGACAGCTCTGAAAGAACTTGTGACTGAGCCAAGGTCACCCAGTTGGCTGCATGTGGAGGAGGGAGAAGTCAAACCTGGTTCTCCCAGATTAGAGTCCGCAATCCTAACCACTACACCAAACTGGCTCTTACTACACTGGGGTACGGGAGCAAAATTAACTGGGGAAGGAAAAACGGACAAAAAGGAGGCCAATGGCAGGGGAAACCTACTTTCTGACCAGGCCTCCATGACCCACTGAGCTCTCTGAGGCATCTGGATTCGGGGCGGTACGGCAGTGTTGTTGCTGTTAG
>NW_015178070.1:0-1091 GCF_001447785.1 Gekko japonicus
GTGATTTTCAAATTTTGGTTTTATGTATTCTATTTTATTTATACTTATACATATTTATTATGCTGCAAGCTGCCCCGAGCCCCGTAAGGAAGACAGATGGCAAATGAAAGGAAAAAAAGAGGATGCACGCTCACTCTAATAGCTGCTGTTCTGGACTGGCCTCGTTTTCATTCATTCATTCGTGTGCAGAGTAGTGACTTAGAGAAAGAGAAGGGGGAAACGACCTCCTCTGAAGGCAAACAGGCCCGGTATTTATGCACTATAAAAGCACACACTTTCAAGCATTAAGAGGGAAACATACATCACATTTTAGCTCTGCAAAACACCCTGACGTAGCTACCAGAAGTTCAAAGGTGAGTTAGCTACTCAGGTTAGAAAGTTAGTGTAGTTGTGGCACAGAGTCATTCATGCCAGAACCATGGGAACCTGCGGCCATATCCCTGTTGAGCCACCAAGTCACGTGGGTGATGCTGGGTCGGTCAATAACTTGTCTCACAGGGTTGTTGGATGGTTAAGGCGGAGGAAACGAAAACTGTGACCACCCCAACACCGAGTCCCTTGGAGGAAGGGTGGGCTGAAAATGTGACGGAAGTCTCTCTAGCATCCCTTCCAATCAGAGGTGGACCTTCAGGCCACGCGACTGGGCCTTCTTAGGCGGCAGATCTGGGGCATTACTGAGTGGAATGCAGAATCCACCGAAAAGTTCACACCCAGAAGACCTGGTCCCAAACTCGACTCATTTAAGTAGTGGCTGGCACAAGAGGGCTTCCCACGGGAAGGAGATGGGTTATTACACTACCTGCCTTGGGCACCCCATCCCCAACCCTTTTAAGGCATTATAAGATTTTACGACGCTTGGAATGCCATATGTGACGTTCTTGGTTAGAAGATGAAGCAACTGGGACCAAGATAAGTTTTTCTTTCGGCCCTGAATTAGCACGGCAAGGAAACACAGGGCTATCACCAGCGATTCCTGATGTGAATACAATAGACTGCTCTATCTCGTACAGTTAGGCTCTGCAAAGTGATGCAACAGTCCCATTGATATCCTCTGGCCAGTGTTACCCTCTAAGCTGAGTTGGTGTGAACTA
>NW_015178071.1:0-1033 GCF_001447785.1 Gekko japonicus
AGCCAGCAGGAGGAAGAAGAGGCCCACTACTTCTCAGCAGGGAGAAGCGGAGGAGGAGCAGGAGGCCCTTTCCAAGAAAGGCTCCCCACACTCAGGGTGCCGTGGGTGGGACATCAAGGTGAGCCACCCTCCAAGAGGTCACAAGGGCTTCATGGAGGGCCCAGGAAGGATTTAATCACCTCGTCGACAAGATGATTGCTGTGGATGGTCAACCCTTCTCCCTTGTGGAGGACATAACCTTTCACCCGCTGCAGAGAAAATGTTCATGGCTCAGCTCTCCTGAGCGCAAGGCAGAACTGTGCACTTCATTGCAGACCTCTGGAGCAGCCAGCAGGACAGTCAGGGCATGGCCCAGGCCCCAGGATTGGACAGTCCTGCCACCGCGCTACAAGGTGCTTCTGCTCCATGTGCCGCGGATGGATGCAGACCACACAGTGCAAAACATCAATGCCGTTGGATACAGAGTAGCCTGTGGGAGTGGGTAGGTGGTGGCCCTGAGTCCACCTAACACCCAAACCCCAGCAGGGAAGACGAATTCACAATCAGGAGGGTATAAAATATGGGTTCTCAGCCAAGGCGGCCAGTTGCCAAGCCCAAGCCCAACTGCTTAGTGTGAGCAGAGAGGCAGGGTGGCTCAGACCACCGACTCCACCTAACACCCCAACCCCAGCAGGTGAGAGGAGTTCACAATCGGGAGGGTATAAAATGTGGGCCCTCGGCCAAGGCACCAAGTAGCTAAGCCCCACTGCTTGGTGTGAGCAGAGAGACAGGGTGGTTCAGAGCTCTGAATCCACTTTGCTCCCCAACCCCAGCAGGGGAGAGGTGTTCACCATCAGGAATAAATGATGAATATGCTCTGCTTTTAACAAGTTACCTGCATCTCTGTTTAACCGCCAACAGCCAACAGAGGAGAGGGTGCAGAGCTGATCCCGTAGAGCAGAATGGGAACTTTGTTACTGGCAGCCAGCAGTGCCTGTTAAGCTTTGGAGGGCTCGTATTGGTCCTTCCAAGGCTGGAGAATTCTGCCCCCTTG
>NW_015178072.1:0-1050 GCF_001447785.1 Gekko japonicus
TTTTTCTACAAAAAAAGCCCTGCTTGAGGATACTGTTGTTTTGAAAAGTGTGAACTGTTTATAATAATAATAAAAAAGAATATTGACCAACTGCTGAGTTTTACCTGCACTGATGATGGTGGCACAACAGAGTAATGCGAGGAGGGCGAAACGGAACATCCTAGAAAGAGATTCACAAGGAAACAATCAGTTAATTGTAGGGTTGCCAGCCTCCAGGTGGACCCTGGAGATCTCCCAGATTTACAGCTGATTCCCAGATGACAGAGATAATTCCCCCTGCGATAATTTCCCCATCCGCAAATGCTCTGAAACGCGGTGTGCTCTATGGTAAATTTGAGCTCAAATCATAGGGGAAAGGGAAATGCCCAGACCACATTGACTTCCGGGTGACACTCTAGTATTTTGGCAAAAGCTCTATGGTAAAAACGGCTTCTGCCATAGAGTTTTTGCCAAAATACTAGAGTGTCACCTGGAAGTCCCTGGTGTGATGACATCACTGTCTGTGCAACACCGCTAATGTGGACTAGACCTTAACAGAACATAAGAAAGACCATGCCAGATCAGGCCAATGGCCCATCCAGTCCAAAACTCTGTGTCACACAGTGGCCAAAACCCAGGTGCCATCAGGACTTCCTCTTTCTGCTGGTAAGTCCCCCCATTGGCCAGTGGATTGATGGCTGGGGGGCAGGGCCTGGCAGTGGGGGGGACCCCACCAGTGCTCCCTCTAAGCCGAGTTCGTGTGAGCTAGCTCACAGTTTCCTCCGGCTCACCCATTTTTGTCTTCACTCAGGAAGGATGGCTCCAGAGCAAACTAATTTATAAAGTAGCCAAATCACTCGCTCACAACTTTAATGCCAAGAGTAGATTTTTTGCTCACAAGAATCCACAGCTTAAAGGGAGCATTGGCCCGCACCTCTGTCTGGGGGTCTGGCAACCCTAACAGCTGAGCATTTGATTTAGCCAGGTTTCATTTGTAAAGTGAATGCACATTGGCTGTTTCCTGTAATCAGGTTAGGTAAAGGTTTCCCTCGCTTAAAAGCCAGTCGAATC
>NW_015178073.1:0-1069 GCF_001447785.1 Gekko japonicus
TGAGTAAACAATACTGACCTTGATGGAGTTATTGTGTGATTCAGTATAAGGCAGTTTCACGTACGTGTTCAATTTCTGTTGCACTAAAATTGACCATTGCACCTGAAGACAATAACTACAAAATAGAAAACTGTAATTAATGCTGCTTTTATTCATTTATTATACATAATTTCCTCTAGCCTGACTGTCAGACTCCTGGAGAAATCAGTTCCCAACAACAGTCATTCAGAAGAATAGAAAGTTTATTGAGACATTGATAAGATCCAGACTCTTAACAATTCTGTGTTAGAACTGGGGGGAAACGTGCAAAGCCAGCAATTATACCCAAATCAAGCAGGAACCTAATGGCCCAGCGCCAATCACACCTAAGCTAGAGGCCCGCCGAAATAATGGCCCATAATTCCCAGGGGAAAGATTACCAGTCTTGACTGGGGCTCAAAGTTATATGTCTGAGCCGAGGAAAATAACTACAAGCAACAGCAAAGCGGCCAGAAACGAAAGTATGCATTCTTCTCACCCCCCTACGTCCCCATGGCAACCAAGCCCATGAAAGCGGGCTGAGTTGACACTGACACCCATTAGTTCCCCTCTGCACCCCACATATGTCCCTTTGCACCAAAAGGGGCTGAATATGCAAAGCACTCTGGGATCCCAAGGAATAGGACATTGGTCAAATCCTCCTTCATCTAGGAGTTTGAAAAAAAATGCCCCGCCTTCTGATTGGACCTTACTCCTGAAGAACCTCTTGCAATGTGGGGCACAAAGCCACGGTCACCTTGTGTCATTCTCACGTTTTTGCCAAGCTCAGGTGCCTGCCATGGAAACCTGATGCATCTGCCAAGCCAAGGCAAGAAATGCTTGCCGTCTCATCTTTCGAGGGAAGTCTAGCTGTTTTAGGTTGCAAGGAGCTGTGCTGTTGTTTTCTGCATTCTGTCGTTTTCACAGGAAGAGGGGCTGTGGCTCAGAGACTGAGCATCTGCTTGGCATGCAGAAGGTCTCCGGTTTGATCCCTGGCGTCTCCAGTTACAACGACCAGGCTGTAGGAAAGGCCTCTGCCTGAGACCCTGGA
>NW_015178074.1:0-1068 GCF_001447785.1 Gekko japonicus
CCACCACTGCCATCTTCCTCCACAGTCTGTTGCAGCTCAGGAAATGCCATGGATGCCCAACTCACTCCCACGTGGAGTAAGGGATACCCCGGCAGCACTGGCAATCGTCCCCTGCTCCCCGGAGTTTTGCCACCCATCTCCTCCTCTGGTGGCTGTCTGGTCTCTGCTGATAAGTTTGGGGGGGGAGCAGGTGCTGCCCCTGGACACAGGCCTACCATAGACCAGGACAGTAGACCAGGCATCTGAGTCCAGAGGCAAGGTGTTAGATCGCCGCTAACAAAGATCCGGAGAGTGATTTCAGCAAAGTGAATCAGCTTTATTGAAGCAACGAACAAGCACTTAAACGCATTCATAACCAGAACAACTTAACATTGGGAGCTAGGCTCCTTTTAAACATTCCCGGGCTAACATAGCCACACCTATTTACAATAAACAACCAATGAGGTTGTGCGGATAAAGACCAATGAGAGTCTTTCCCTCCCAGAGAACTGGAACAGTTCTGATTGGTCGCTATTGAAGAGCGACCAATAGGAATTTAGTCCTGAGGAGCCTCCGTTCGGCTCAAGCTTAACATGGGAGGTGAATTAGGCGATTCACGTAATACATTCAATACATCACACAAGGTCTACACCTTCATTTCAGTGGCAGTAGACCTGGCATCAGAGTCTGAAGGCCGGGTCTATTTCCAGCATTTTCAATGTGTGGTAGACCTGACAACCAGAGATTATGTTGACACCCATTGATGTCAGTGGGCAGTAGATGTCAGCAACTGACTCCCTGGGGGTGGGTCCTTGGATCTGGACACCCTCAGCTTCTCTTCTGGGACAGCTTTTAGTTGCCCCAGTGCTCAGAGGGCAGAGGAGTGACTCTCACCCAGAGCCCCCCACTCTCCTGCTGGAGAGGACTCAGACACAGGCTCCTGGGTGTAAGCCAAGCTCTCATTTTAAGAGGGGCTGCAGGGGTTGCGGGACCTGCCCCCACACCTTGTGAGAGAACTGAGCTCTGTGGGGACCCCAAAGGCGTGGGGTGAAGCCGCCAGCTGGGTAGCCTTCCCATTGGCCTCCCTCC
>NW_015178075.1:0-1069 GCF_001447785.1 Gekko japonicus
ACTCTTGAAGCCTTATCTGCCTGTTGATTGAAAGGGAGACACTTTTTCGTCTCCCTCGATTTTGAACTATAATTGGCCTGAAATAAGTGGTGTGTATTTAAATGAAAGACAACATTATTTGCAAACAGTGTTGGATCCTCCCACCTGACTTTTATGCCACTTGTTTAAACGTTAGGAACAAAAATCATTGTAAAGTTTTTAAACAATAAAAATGAGCTGTGTTGACGTTTAGCCCTTTTTGAAACTGAATTGGGGTAATGGCTGAGGAGGGTGGTACACTTGGAGGATTGTCTTCTCTGAATGGAGAATAGGATTGGGCGGGGTCCAAACTGGGCCCATATTCTAGGAATGTGCAATACACACAGCACCTAACCGGAGTAACAAAGTGGATAGTGATTGAAGACTTGCCAGTTTCCTGCTAAGCATTTGACCTGTAACAGTGTATCTAAAGAAGTTAACTTTTTTGAAGAGTAGGAAAAAACATGTATGCCTATTACAAAACAAACTGGATAATTGTAAAAAATGAATTTTAATTTACAAAATTGCAACCAACTTTTAAGAAAGGTAAAAGTTCTTAAAAACATGAGCAATTCACTGAGCAGCCCTCTTCCCTAGCAGTTCTCAGCCTACAGTTACAAAACTTTAAAATAAATGAGAAACAAAGGGAAAATTATAAGCGGGTGTTAAAAAGAAATCTGAAGATGCCTGCAGTTCTAAGTGGTCAGTACAAACAGCTTTACAATACTTCCAGTTTGCCCCTGGCAGCTGCAGAGCTTGGAGACAAGTGGCCTTGCTACCAAATGACACCATGATAAAATAAACTAGAAAAGTGCCTCCTGCAAAGCTGCCTTCTTTACACCATAAGATCCTTGACAATATATTCATTGTCTGACTGGTGTGCCCCATCCTACTTCCAAGGCTATGTTCCTTCAAACTATATCTGATAAACATGTACCCAGAGACTAGCTCAGTTCTTAATATGGCAACAGTCGCAGAATAACATTTCCATGTGTGCCATGTGAGGGGTGGCTGTTTGGGCCGCTTCCCCTGTGGCCACATCTTGTGCAGA
>NW_015178076.1:0-1284 GCF_001447785.1 Gekko japonicus
AAACATTTATGCGCCACCTTTCCACCCAAAATGGACGGCGAACAATAAGGCATTAAAACATTCAAAGCATTAAAAGTATTTAATATAGGGATATATGTATACACACACACACACATATCTAACAATGAAAGCACACAAACAAGACACCACCATGAAGAAGGGACAATAGTTACTTGCAAGTAACTATGTGTCGGATCACGGCTGGAACGGATCCCATGCCCCCACGGATCAAGCCAACTTTTCCTCCTTGGTCAAACAAAAGATCAGGTTACTCACGGATAAGGTAGAGAGCCAGCTGCATGCCGCCCAACAGCGCCCCCCAGAGGCACCGGCCCAGCATGAAGACCGAGGGAGAGGCGGCAAAGGCAGCCAAGATCCCTGCTGGGCAGCCCAAAGCAAGTGCTAGGAGAAGAGTCCCACGCCGTCCCACACTGGAAAAGAAGAAGAAGAGATTGTATTTATACCCTGGCCTTCACTCGGAGTCTCAGAGCGGCTTACAATCTCCTTTCCCTTCCCCTCCCCACAACAGACACCCTGTGATGTAGGTGGGGTTGAGAGAGTTCTTTCGAGGACTGCTCTTGAGAGAACAGCTTTGAGAGAACTTGTAACTGACCCAAGGTCACATCAGCAGCTGCATGTGGAGTGAAGGAGTGGGGACTCAAACCTGGTTCTCCCAGATTAGAGTCCGCGCTCCTAACCACTCTCTACCAAGCCAGTGAGGAGTTAAGAACAATAGAAGAGCCCCGCTGGATCAGACGAGGGGTCCATCTAGTCCAGCATCCTGTCTCACACAGTGGCCAACCAGTACCAGTTCCTTTGGAGGACCAACAACCTTGCCGACGTACCCATCAGGCATAGTAGGCACAGTGCCTACGGCCCACGATCCTTTTAGGGGCCCACCAAAGTGTTTTATTAGTTGCTGTAGATTTTCCGGGTTGCTGTAGATTTTCCAGGTTGTTTTAGTTTCTTTTAAAATCAGAAGAACCCCCCCCCCCCAAAAAAAAATTTTTAGGGTTAAAGAAAAGGGTTTTTTTTTTTCTTCTTTTCCTCACATCAGGGGGGGGAAATGAAATGTGTAGGGCCCATGAAAATGTATTAAATTTTGCCTAAAGCAAACCAACAAAAACAAAACATTGAAGTATTTAAAGTAATATCAAAAATAATTTTCAATACTGATATTGATATAATTGATATTATTATGATGGGAGGGGCCCACTAAAGTCATAACGTGGGCCCTGCCAAAAACAGGGCATAGAGGCAGACACCTTCCCTGAGGTTGCCTCC
>NW_015178077.1:0-1135 GCF_001447785.1 Gekko japonicus
AAAGCCCCACCTGGCCCTGCCCAGTTTCCAGACTGCCAGAAAAGTTTCCATGGCTGCCATGGCACCCACAGGCACAACGCTGGCGACCCCTAGCCTAGTGAATGCTGTCCTCTTGTCGACATGAGTATATCACATTGCATGTCATTTTATTCCCTATTAAAGGGGAATTTAAAAATGCAGGGCTGCCAAATGTGCCATAACTTTTCCTTTGGTGTCGTGGTTAAGTTTGGTTAAGACTCTAATCTGGGAGAACCGGGTTTGATTCCCCACTCCTGGATGACCTTGGGCAAGCCATAGTTCTGATAAGAGCTGTTCTTGAGAAAGAGCAGTTTCTGTCAGAGCTCTCTCAGCCCCACCTACCTCACTGGGTGTCTGTTGTGGGGAGGGGAAGGGAAACTGCATGGCTGATCAAATCTCCAGTCGTCAATCAGAAGCCTTGCTGGATTGACAATTGCCAATCTCCTCTTCTTCTCTTCTTCTGCCTCTGCATATGTCAACGGCTGATAGAGGAAAGGCAGCATTGGAATGCATTTGGTGAATACATAATATTGCTCTCCTGCCCCTGAACTGAATATTTGCCCCTTTTAAAATGCAGTTTTCAAATGCTGACATTTCTCATTTCAGCTTCAAAGGTTTTTAATCTATTTTAACCACAATATTTACCTGCGGCAACACTTAAAAGGTGTTACTTTGAGTGCCAAGTTGTTCTCCTACTAGTGCCAAACTTTTGATTTAGATCTTAGCAATGATGAGCTTTCATCATTGAAAAACATGAAAACACAGAAAACTTTAGCACTTTAATGACTAACAGATATTGTGGCAGGGGAGGAGCTTTCGTGAGTCACCGCTCACTTCTTCAGATACTTATAAAGAAAAAAACCATGCACAGCAATGCAATGCAATGTATGATATCTTGTAAATTGGATATTTCAATAAACCTCTATTAAATTAGACAATGTCTAAACATCTTGTTTGTTTGCAAAAAGGCTTTTATATCCAATGAAACTAGGCAATTAAGCCAATCAATATAAATAGAAACCAGGGAACAAAATTTGAAACCACATATCCTCGAGCGCACTTATACAATATAGAACAAAGGTATAACACAAATCAAGAACATTCATTAAATAGTCCA
>NW_015178078.1:0-1295 GCF_001447785.1 Gekko japonicus
TAGAGGGTGATTGACTTTGTGGAGGTATCCTGTCTAACAAACCTGGCAACTAGCAGGAGAGGAGGGAGAATGGGGGAATAGGGGAGCAGCTGTCTGTGATGGCGTGGTGTTGCTTTTAGGAAAACCCAGATGTGGCATCAAGTCTCTAGGAATCACCAGAAACTCTATGATAAAAGTGAAGAGTTTTCACCAGTTCCTAGAGAGGACAGATATCACTTCCAGGTTTTTCCCAGAAGAGATATTGCGGCGTGTTTTCATTTTTTTTCCCCACAGCCAGCCACTGGAATGCCAATGGGCATATAGTAATTCTGGTTGTGCTGGCATCTCTCCACCTCTGCTTCATGGGGCAACTGCCTTGGGTCAACTAGATGGTGGTCCCTGGGAGGAGGGAAAAATGGGGGGCAATACGCATCCATTCAAGTTACACCTGTTTAGGTTTCCCTTGCTCGAAAGCCAGTTGAATCCGACTCTAGGGTTGTGGTACTCATCTCCGTTTCCAAGCCGAAGAGCCAGCGCTGTCCAAAGACATGGTCATGTGGTCATGTGGCCAGCATGACTAAATGCCGAAGCGCACGGAATGCTGTTACTATCCCCACTGAAGCGGTACCTATTTACATGCAATGTCTTGCTTTCGAACTGCTAGGTTGGCAGGAGCTGGAACCAGAGATAGGAGCTCACTCCATCATGCGGCACTTGGGTCTCAAACTGCTGAACTACTGACCTTCCAGCCTGCAATTCAGCGTCTTAACCACTTGAGCCACCGCAGCTCCTACACCTACTTAGGCCTGGTCTAAATAATATCCTTACTATGCTTCTTGCTCATCAGCAAAAGTATTTGCCAGAAGTATTGATTGGTATAAATATTAATCTTCAATTCATTGTGAAAGGATATTTTAAACCTCCCCCAGATCTCTGGTGGCTCCCTATCCTATCATTGCAGTCAGGGGTCATTTCATAGAAAAAGAGGTGCAGGAGCTCATTAGCATAACTCATTAGCATAACTTATTTGCATATGCCACACCCCCTGACATCACCGGAAGTGTGTCAGAAGGCAACATCCACTGCTCAGGCTCCACTGGACTGTTTTGGGTTGCTAGCTATTGGGGGGGGGGACGTGCAGATCTGTCCTTGCAGAGGAGAGAGAGCTTGTACCTGAATAAAACTTGGTCTTAAAGGTGCCACTGGACTGTTTTGGAGTGCTAGCTATGGGGGGGGGACATAGATCTGCTCTCACAGGGGAGGGAGACCTTGTACCTGAATAAACCTGAATAAGAACTTAAGAGAAGCCAATGTTG
>NW_015178079.1:0-1055 GCF_001447785.1 Gekko japonicus
GGAAAACTGTGTCTGCCACATTCAACACATATGTGCAGACACTCAGTTTGTAAACAGTAAAGGGATGTCTCAACCTCTTCCATGTCAAAGTCACTGACCCGTTAACCCTTTTCAACTCATTTGGTTTTTGGTGCTCCTGCCTCCCTTGCTGCAGAGCGTGCTAGATATGGTCTTCCTGAAGTGTACAATTGTCATTTTGTATGAATAGGACAACACTTTTTTTTTTTTTTAAGCTTCAGTATGCACAAGCACGTGTCCACAACAAGCCAAGGTTTCCAATTGTGCATCCTTGGAGCTGGTAAATATATGTGTTGCCCTGGTCACACAAAATGATGATCACACATAGCAAGAGGATAAAGTCCTGATAGCTCAATTTTGGAAACAAACCACATGACCTTCTTTGAAACAATGGCTTTCTTTCTAAAATATGGGATATGACTGCAATGGATAAAACTGCAACACAACTAGTAGTGGCAGTGTATCCTACAAAGACATATGATTTTGTTGAAAAATGGTTTCCCTTTTTTGATTATGTTACCTCTAATCCTAAAGGAGCATATATTTTACCTAGAAAACATATGGACTTTGTATTTTATTAACTATGGTCATGTTAAAAATCCTTCTACAACATATGGTCATGTTCTTTAATGCAATTTAAACCTTAGTATTGGTGTACTTATAGTGTAAGATTTGTTCTATATATTGTTATTTGTTATTTTAAAAAAGGATGGTTAAAAAACATAAGGACAGAAGGAAATTTGGTAAAACATAGTTGCAAGGACATTTAGATGGTTCTGCTCAGGTTCAACAGGTGTTCAAATTTAGGGAAGGATAGTGGAAAAGGTCATCAAACTTTACAAACATTTTTCAGGGATCACACACCCGTCTCTTACATGAAGTTGCTGATTTTTGCTCTACTATAGGAACAACCTTGAATTATTTATCCCTGCTATTTCAAACTGCAAGTCCCCGTGATTATTTCACTTCTTCCGTCTGTGTATCAAATACACAGGTCCTTGGGTATGGATGATTTTATGCAGGGGTCGTTTCGTAGA
>NW_015178080.1:0-1064 GCF_001447785.1 Gekko japonicus
GCTCGCTTGCGCGCCCGCCTTGCCTGCCTGCCTCCTCCCGCTGGCCGCAGCCGAGTCAGACGCCCCTCCCCCGGGAGCACCGAAAGAGCCCCGCCACACTCTGGGCAGGGCGCTGGCCGAGCTCGGGGCCTCGCGGGACGTGGCGTGGATGCCGGAGCCAGATGCCCGCCGCCGACCTCCAAGGAGGAGGAGGAAGCGACGGAGCTGGGGCTGCTGCCAGGATCGCCTCCAGTCCCAGAGCGCCTCCGGAGCTGCCGCCGCCACCACCTGGGCAATCCAGCGGACCGTGTGGGGGGGGACTGGCCCCGAAAGCTGCTCCTGCCGCCGGCGCCGACCCGCCCTCCTCGCGCTCGCCCCTGTTGCTGCTCTTGTCGAGTGCGGCAGCGACGACATGTGTGTGGGGGGGGAGGTTGAGTGTCCAAGCCGTCGAGGCCTGTGGATGAAGCGCCCCGCGCGGGCAGCCTCGCCGGGGCGCTTTGCAGGCGTTTGAGGCAGTGTCCGAGCCCGGCTGGCGGCGGCCCCCTCCCGCTTCTCGTCTCCGCCGCTGGGGTGGGGGGGGGAGAAGCCCCCAGTCCGGTTGGGGGAGGCTGTCGGGAGTCGCCTGAAGAACCAACCCCATCTGTTTCCCAGGCAGCCTCCCGGAGCCAGACCGTCCAGTCGGATGACTCGGCGTCTCCCTGCCAGGCTGCAAACATCGTGTGTGGGGGGGGGGGGGGGGCGAGAGGCACGTCTCGGGGCCGCCAGACCAGCTCAGGCGGCTACAGCGCCAGAGAGCAGCGGGACTCCCATCAGACTTCAGGGGACCCGGGCCAAGGCACGCACAGGCCGGGGGTGGGGTGGAGCAATATGCGCAGGAGGAGCCCTTCCACTACCTCCCCTCCGCCCATTGCCCGTCCCGCCCTCTCACCCGCTGGCTCCCCGCAAAGCTGGTCGGTCTCCGAGGCGTGCTGGGGCCGCCTCCTCCTCCTCTGGCCGCTTTCCTCTGCGGAGGGCGGGGGGAGGCCAGCAGCAGTGGCCGGGAGGGAGGGGAGGCGTTGGCGGAGAGGTCTCCAGGCCCTGCCGGG
>NW_015178081.1:0-1224 GCF_001447785.1 Gekko japonicus
GTAAATGGAGATAAGGGAACTCCAGGACCTCATTGTTACTGTGCTGGTTAAGCATATGTCTGCGATGTACCTTCAACTGGAGGTGGTCGTGAGATGGGAAGAGGGACTTAAATCCTGCTCTTTGCCATCTAGATTACCATGTGCAGGGAAGTTTGTTCCTATGGAAGATGATTCATTCATGTAAACTAGAGATGTAGAAGTTTCAGAAATTTTGAAGCCAGGATTGATTTTTCTCCTTTTTTTTTTTGGGGGGGGGGGGTGAACATGAAACATATGCAGTACTTTCCTTCTTATCGAATCTAAACCAATTTGACTGCCTTAATGCAGAATGTTTGACTATTTGGCATGGCATCTAGAACCATGAACGCCTTAGTTTGGGATAAGCTAAGCTAAATTCACTCTTTGAATATGCCTAGTACATGAGAGAGAGAGCTGTAAACCACTGCACCTTATGATACTTTAGTACATGTGTCTTAGTTTTTGCCATATGAGAAGTGGGGAAAAAAATAAAATTTTAAACTAGAAAACAAGTTTTACGTAGTAAGCAAAACAAATGTGTTTTATTCAGAGAGAAACAGGGTTGCCTCCAGCAGAAAAATTCTGGTAATGGAAAGAGGTTAACTGATTCCCCCTTTGTGCTATCCCTGGGGATTCCCTGTTCCCTATGAATGGTAATTTTTTTCTGGGGGGGGGCAGCATTTTGATCTGCAGCAGGAGAGGAGGGGTGAACAAGTTCTATTCTGCAGATGGAAATTCCTTCCATCAGTGGAAAATTTCCTGAGGATCCAAGCCATGGTCTTCTCTAGTCACAGTAGGACTTGCAGCATATTTGGGTATCAAGATAAACTTTATAACACTGAAAGCTTTGAACTATCCTATTGTGTATTATCAGATACATTCTGGCATCATACAGCAATTATACTGGCTACTCACCCACTTCTGAGCCCAATTCTAGGTGTTGATTTTGACTTTAAAAGCCCTACGTGGCTTGGGACCAAGTCTTCTCCCATACGTTCCTGCCTGGGAATTAAGATCAGAGGGAGGGGCCCCTCCTGACTGTCCCACCAATCAAAAAAGCTAGTTGGGTCAGTACGTAAAGGAGGGCCTTTTCAGTGGCAGCCCCATGATTGTGGAACAGCCTCCCCAGGGAAGTGTGCCTGGCCCCCCTTCTGACCTTTAGGAGTCAGTTGAAGAGGGTTTTATTTAGGAACATATTTGTCCTGA
>NW_015178082.1:0-1060 GCF_001447785.1 Gekko japonicus
CAAGGATGCCTTTCTTGGAAAGCAACGCATCTTCTACCCTGAACATGTTTACTTGAACACAATACCCACAAAAATTGATGAGACCTATTTCCCTCAGTATATGCATCGAACTGCAACCATAGTCTTGGTCCCGAAATATCAGCAAACCCTGGGTTGCCCCTAGAAGTTTATGGCATGGGTTTAATGGCATTCTTGCCTCCTTCACTCCCTTCCCTTACATGTAGGCAGCTAGCTGGATTTTCTGCTTTTGTAGCAAACTATACCTTGTTACATCTGAGCCAGCAACCTGGTTTACACTTTCCTAGCAAGCCATGATTAATAGCCACTACCCTAGTGTGCTGAAAAAGTGCAAAAAGCTGTTTGCTGGTGCAGATACAATGGCAAAATTATAACTTTATCTGAACCTGGAAAAATCTAGTTATCTGGCTATGTATGAGGCAAGGAGGGAGACACAAGCCCTAGGACCAGCCAAGCTCATTTGTGTAACAGCTAACCATAGTTTGCCCTTACATTTGAACTTAGCCAAGTGCTAGTTTCTCGCTCTGGTTAGAGCAGTGATACCCACTCAGTGGTTTGGGACCAGACGTGACTCTTCTGAGCAGCATTGCCCAATGTGGCACCTGATCCATATTTGGTTCCCACCTTGGAATAACTGTTGCCAAAGGAACAGGTAAGCTGTGAGCCTCCCTGAAGGGCAGGCATCATGCCAAGGATGGAAGTAAATAGAGTTCTTTTGGTTGATGGTAATTGTCAATTGAGCTCTCCATGAGCTGTGGAGTGAGTACCATGGGTTCAGGCAATAGGTTAGATCCAGCCAGCTTTTCTGCTGACAAAAAAGGGAGAGGAGAATTTCCTTAGGCCATTGAAAAAGTTTATGCTGCAATCATGGTACCTGTCTGGACAAAAGACTTATGTAACAGCCATTGTACTAAAGAAGGGAATTAAGTGAGTGAACTAAAAAATAGTCTGTAAATTTGACTTTGAGAACAGTGTGTTACTTGTACTCTGAAACACACACTCACACACATATGTGCACTGAAGTCTTTATCTACTACACTAG
>NW_015178083.1:0-1050 GCF_001447785.1 Gekko japonicus
CATACTGTCACTGGGCCCATCACCTTTCTCGGACCCCTCCCTTGGGAGTGTGTCGTACCACATCTCTTGCTTCTCTGGCAGGGGAAGCCCATGATGTTCACTAGCTGTCCTTGGGCCAGTCACATCCAGGCTAAGTTACCTTACAGGGATGTTGTAAGGGTATCACAAAGGAGGGGTGATAAGAACTACTCTGAACTCCTTGGAAGAACAGAGGGATAAAAATGCACTATGTATTTTGCAGAGAGTCCTTTCACTTCTAAAGTCAGTTTCAGGGTTGGGTTTGTGTACATACTGTCTATTCTGATCGTGTCTCATCTGTGACTGTGTTAGGGGCTAGTGAGGCCACCCCACTGTTGGCTGTTGCTCGCACCTTCCTCTGGCACCCAGCAGCCTGAAGCAGAAGAGGAAGGGGTTTTGCACCATCCACATCCTCCTCCTCTTCCTCCTTCTGCCAACCTCTGTCCTTTGTTACCAGCAGTGGGTAGACAGAAGTATCCTCCTCAGTCACTACCCTAGCATTTTTGAAGCACCTGTAGCTCTTGGAAGAGCACCCTGAAGAAGGAATCTCTGTGGGCACCCCAGCCTTGGCTACCATCTTCTGTATGTGAAGAGCCGTGGCAGCCAGCTGGGGGACAGGCTGGGCAGCACATTAGATAAGCAGTAGAGCTAGGAAGCTTGGCCAGGGGACCAGCTAGGCATGCACTGGCCCAGTCAGCTTAGCAATGCATTCTGGCTCAGCTCCCAACGCTCTGCTAAGGAGGCCAGCATGTGCCTGGCTCCTGCCACTCTGCTGATGGGGCCAGTGCACGCATGGCCATCCCTCAGCCAACCTGCCTGGCAGCATCTGTACGGTGGAAGTAGCCCCTAGCTCGGCGCTGCAGCTGGGAAACATGTCTGAAGGTTGCCTCAGGGTGCTAGCTGTTTTCTTACAGGTGTGGCAAACCAGTCTCTTTGTACCTTTGACGGCTAGAGATTAGGTTGGAGAGTGCACTGTCCCACCTGGAGCACTTGCTTGCCTCACATAGAATCAAAGAATCACAGAATTGGAAG
>NW_015178084.1:0-1000 GCF_001447785.1 Gekko japonicus
AATCCATTCTCTTCTTCTTCTTCTTCTAAATGATGTCCTGCTTAGGGTTACCAACCTCCAGGTGGGACTCGAGGATCTCCTGGAATTACAACTAATTGCCAGCTAACAGAGATCAGGAGAAAATGGCTGCTTTGGAAGGTGGAGTCTATGGTATTATACCTCACTGAGGCCCCTCCCCAGGTTCCACCTCCAAAATCTCCAGGAATTTCCCAACCCAGAGCTGGCAACCCTATGCTGGATGAGACCTATGGTTCATCTAGTCCATCATCCTGTCTACAAAGCAACTAACAAATTGCCCTGGAGGGTCAATCACCAGAAAGGCCCGCTGAAGGAAGCCGCCGGACGGGACACAAAGACGTGCTCCAGGGCACGGAAGAACACCAACGTCCGAAGCCCGCCAGAGGAAGCCGGATAGTAACAAGCCCGCTGCCCGGGGTGCTGGTAGGTAGTCACTCCCCTTCATACAATTGTGGCCCTAGACAGGAATTAGGATGAGACCAATGGACCATCTAATCCATCATCCTGACTACAAAGCAACTAACTAATTGCCCTGGAGGGTCAATCAACAAGGCACAGAGACCAAGACCTTCCCATGAAGTTGCCTTGTAGCACTGTTATTCAGAGGTTTACTGTCTCTGATTGTAAGGATTCCCTTTAGTCAACATGGCTAGTAGCCATTGATGAGGTTCCCAGGTGCTGGTCACGCTAAGGCCTGGGGCAAGTCATGTGATTTGTTTCCATATAATGTTGGTTCACGCATACACTTATACCTGAAGCTACCTTCTCCTGAATCCGACCCTTAGTCCAATGTGCTCTCCAGGGTCTCAAGCAGCGGTCTTTCACATCATCTACTGGCAGATTTTTAAACCAGAGATGCTGGAGATCTAACCTGGGACCTTCTGCATGGCAAGCAGATGCTCTGTCACTGAACCGCAACCCCTCCCCCAAGGTTTGAGTCTGGGTGCCCTGCGGCAAGAACAGAGGGACTGAGCTGGTTCTC
>NW_015178085.1:0-1094 GCF_001447785.1 Gekko japonicus
TTCCTTCCTTCCTTCCTTCCTTCCAGGAGATGTGGTATAGCCTCATCTCAGCAGATCTCAGAAGCTAAGCCAGCTCGGTTCTTGGATGGCAGACCATCAACGAAGACTATGCAGGGGAAGGGGATGACCAACCACCTCTGCTTCTCACTTGCCTTGAAAGCCCCTTGCTGCGACTTGACGGCCCTTTACAAACACAGAGCAGGGAACATTCAGACATAAGATTCCCACTCCAGCAATCTGAAGGGACGCTGACTGGGAAGAGCTACCGCGCACAAACCTGCTTCTTGTGTAGCTTGGCTCCACGGTTCTTAGGAGGTGCAGGAATTTCTGCTTCTTAACAGGTGACAAGAAAAGTAAAAGCAGGCAACGTGTAGGTGTGTCTTAGGCTCCTGAAGCCTATGGAGATCATTTCAGATGGGTAGCAGGGTTGGTCTGCAGTAGCATTAGCATCACTCTGGGGCAATGCCCATGGGGGGAGTGCTAGAGTGCTGCCCTGGCATGATACTAGGGTTATCAGGTCCCCCTGGCCACTGAAGAAGAAGGAGAGATTGGATTTATACCCTGCCCTTCACTTGGAGTCTCAGGGCGGCTTACAAACTCCTTCCCTTTCCCCTTCCCACAACAGACACCCTGTGAGGTAGGTGGGGCTGAGAGAGCTCTGAAAGAACTGCTCTTTCAAGGACAGCTCTGACAGAACTATGGCTTGCCCAAGGTAATCCAGAAGCTTGCAAGTGGAGGAGTGGGGAATCAAACCCCGTTCTCCCAGATTAGAGACCGCCACACACTTAACCACTACACCAAACTGGCTCTTAGGGGAGGGGCGGTGTAGGGTTGCCAGAACATAAGAAGAGCCTGCTGGATGAGACCAGGGGTCCATCTAGTCCAGCATCCTGTCTCACACAGTGGCCAAGCAGCTCCTCTGGAGGGCCAACAATAAGGCAGAGAGGCCAAGGCCTTCCCCTGGCATTGCCTCCTGGCTCTGATATTCAAAGGCTTAGTGCCTTTGAATGTGGAGGTTCCCTTCAGTCACCATGGCCAGTAGCCACAGATTGACCTATCCTCCAGGAATCTTTCTAATCCCCTTTTAAAACTGT
>NW_015178086.1:0-1053 GCF_001447785.1 Gekko japonicus
GCTCTGCTTCTGGCAAGGTGCTGCCTTAATATCACTCCAGATAATGTTAATTCTAACACACTGCCTGGCTTAAATATGACCCCACAAGGAATGTCAAGCAGAATACCAGCCTGGGAAAGCTATCTTGAAGTGAACCCATGAACTGAATTGTAAAACAAATATCTCCCACCTAAAGGCAATGCACATTTTATAACAATGGATTTCTCAGGAAAATAGCACCCCACTTTGATGGTACCTCTTTCATCCTCAGTACTGGCTTCCCCTCTTGGCACCTACATCCCTGTTAGCATATCCATAGCACCTAAAAGTGTCATGCATTCTGCATTTTGGGTCATCAACGCACGTGAACAGTCATTTCCTAGCTCTAGGAAGGCTATCTAGGTCCACTCAATATTTTGATCTCCCTCTGGGAAAACGATTAACTAATTGTTCAAGTTTCTGGGAACCTTCCTGTAAACACATTATAGGTATTGTTTTAGGGACAAACCTGTTATATTGCCCTAAGGTACATTTCCCTTATAAGTACACTAGCAGTAAAGCCCGTTGTAGAAGCCATACAACGAGCTCTAGAAAGATGTGATGTGTGAAGGATGCAGTGGCTGGAAGTAGGTGAAGTAAATATTAGCAGTATGTAGTAGAAAGGCAGAAACATGAAAGTAAAGTCTGACATGCCTGATGTTAGACAAGAAGTGGTGTTGAAAGTTGCACAATGTGCGGCAGAAAATGCAGAGCAGAGGGGTCCGTGGAATAGTTTGTGCAATTGGGCAGTCTGCAAAGTCAGTGTATGTTGGATGTCCCTGTCATTCAATGTAGTTGTTGTCGCAGCATCAATCCTGTGATAGAAGAGGTCTCAAGGAAAAGTGGGGTGGAAAGAGTCGTTGTGATTGTGAGGAAAGTGTCAGGTTATGTTGGAATGACGAAGAGGAGTATGGGCAAATGAGTGTTGTGAAACCTTTATAGGCTTCATTGTGAAAGGGCATGTGTTTCGTGGGAATGATGTAAACAAAGGTGTGCAGTGTAGTGAAGGATCTAAATGTATGGGTAGACACGTAA
>NW_015178087.1:0-1043 GCF_001447785.1 Gekko japonicus
AGCAAGGGAACCTTTACTTTTACCTTACTCGAATGTACCCTGGCCGGAATAGCCTAGGTTAGCCCAGTCTTGTCAAATCTCAGAAGCTAAGTGGGGTTGACTCTGGTTAGTATTTGGATGGGAGACCACTGAGGAAGCCCAGCTTTGCTACACAGAGGTAGGCAATGGCAAACCACCTCTGAACGTCTCTTGCCCCGGAAACTTGATGGGGTTGCCATAAATCAGCTGTGAATTGATGGCACTTTCCACCCCCTCCCCATATACCTGAAAAAGACCAGTAAGGAATTTTACAGATACATATTCAGACCAGAAATATCCAAATGTACATCCCTAGTTTGTAGTAGCTAAACAGAAACCAAGTCCCATAGCAACTTAGAGACCAACAAGATTTTCCAGGGTGGAAGGTTTTGTGAGTCACAGTCCATTTTGTCAGCCACAGGGATCTGGTGAACTGAGCTCTGGCTCACGGAAGCTTAAACCTTGGGAACTTTTGTTGGTCTCTAAGGCCACACTGCCTCATAAAGTAGCTGTTCGGATAACATGGTACAACTATGTACGCCTTCCTCTAAGGGAAAGGGTGGAATAAAACTGGCAATGCAGTCAAAGGGTGGGATTTATGGATACAAAGATTCCCCTGCCCACTCTGCCAGACTCAGGTGAAAACAAATGACTTGCTGTTAGCGCCAATAGGCTTACTATTGGGAATCCTTCTGTGCCCCTATACACCTCCACCCACCCCAAATTTCATTTGTCATATTTCTATCCCACCATGCTTCCAAAGAATTCACTCGCATCAGCACTATCTCCCTGCTGTCAGCCACAGTTTCCCCTGCCACACCACAGGAGGGCTTTTTTAAAAAATCAAAAAGCAATAATTGCTGTAGCCCTATAGTGTTACGGTGCTATAGGAATCACAGATACCTTTAAGCCCCCTGGTGGCACGCTGAGGGAATATGCAGAGGGAAATTTGGCCATGGGGATACTCCATTGTGAATGGAAATCATAGAATCATAAAAACATTGAGCTGGAAGAGACCTCCAGGG
>NW_015178088.1:0-1113 GCF_001447785.1 Gekko japonicus
ACTGGCCGTGGCCCTCCAGGGTCTCAGGCAGACGGGGCTCTCTCACACCACCTGCCACCAGATTCTTTCAACTGGAGATGTTGAGGACTGGACCTGGGGGACCTTCTGTATGTTAACGCAGATGCTTGACCACAGAGCTACATCCCTGTCTCAGTTCCTAAAGTCAGTCTGCTTACATTCCAGTAGTAAATAATACAGTCCAAGTATTTAAAATGACAATGAATCTGGGTCCCCACCACCGCCTCTTTTGTGTGTGTTTTTTGCACAACATAAGAACATAATCGCTATCAGGGGTCATTTCCTGCAGGAGCGCACAGGAGCGGAGCTCCGGCAGTAAAGAGCCCAGGGGGCGCGCACATGCAACAAGCCCCACCCCCTGCTCCCAGCAGGCCTCAATCAGAGCAAGGAGCAGCTTCATAAGTTGCAGGGGGCACCCAGCCCCCGGTCCAAAACAGTCCAGTGTCATCTTTAAGACCAAGTTTTATTCAGGTACAAGCTCTCCCTCCTCTGCGAGGACAGATCTGCACGTTCTCCCCCACCCCCAATAGCTAGCGATCCAAAACAGTCCAGTGAAGCCTGAACGGTGGGTGTTGCCTTCTGGCATACTTCCGGTGATGTCAGGGGGCGTGGCATATGCAAATAAGTTATGCTAATGAGTTATGCAAATGAGCTCCTGCACCTCTTTTTCTACAAAATGACCCCTGATCGCCATAGACGGGTCTCTGCTAAAAATAAATAACTTACCGGCCCCAGCTGATGGCTCGCTCCATAGGATCCGACTCCGGCAGGTGGTCCCCAGAGAAGCTGTGTATCTGAATCCGATAGCCACGGTCATGCCCCCACCTGTTTGTGCTATTGGCTGCAAAATAGATGTTCCTGGGGAGGTCATCGTGGAGGCGGAAGGCGGCCTCGTCCTCCGTGTCCAGGACTTCTCTTTTCAGCCTCATCTGGTTGATCTCATGCTTTTGATCCCAGGGGGCTTTCACTTTAGTAAAGGTCATGTCATTGGTCACCAGATAATTGTTCACACCTAGAGAGGAATAAAAGGTCAAGGACAACAGTGAGAAGGCGTTCAGGTGGGCAGTCATTAGCCACAAGGTATAGATAGGGACT
>NW_015178089.1:0-1024 GCF_001447785.1 Gekko japonicus
GTAAATCCACTCAAAAATTAACAGGCACTCAAAAAAGGAACTATGTCTAGTGGGCGATTTCAACACAGTCTTCGAAAACAAAATAGATAGAAAAAACCCTGGAAAAAACAAAAAAGGGGGGAATATATTACCAAGAGCCTTTCTGGATTTAGTGGACGAACAAAATCTAGTTGATGTCTGGAGAGTAAGAAATTTGGAAAGAAAAGACTTTACTTTCTATTCAAATAGGCATAAATCTTGGTCACGGATTGATATGATATGGTCAACAATATCACTATTCAATGAAGTGGAAGAAATAGAAATATTGCCAGCTACCTTCGCTGATCACAACCCCATAATTATGACAGTTAAGGGAACTTGTAGAAAGCGGAGATGTTATCTAAATAAAAAACTGATGAATAATGGAGGCTTTGTTGAAAAAACAAAACAAGATATAAAAGAATTTTTTAACAATAATATTCGGGAGGAAACATCAATCTTAGTGGTTTGGGATGCATTTAAAGCATACCTCCGAGGAATCTTTATAAATGAAGAAGCATGGGTGCAAAAACAACGTAGAAAAGAATATAAAAACTTAATAACGTCAATGAAGCAAGAAGAAGATTGACTGAAAAAGGGAAGAAGGGAAGCCGAAATAAAAATTAGACTCAAGGTGCTGCAACATTGATTAAATCTAATATTAACGCATGAAGTAGCAAGAAAACTGGAATATACAAAACAATATTTTTTTGAAAACGCAAATAAGCCGACCAGATGGCTAGCCTATAAAATAAGGAAAGAAAAGACTAAAAAAATTATCACAGCACTTAGAGACGAGAAACATAGGGAAAAAAACACCACGGCAGAACTCAATAAAATAGTAGAAAAATATTATAAAAATTTATACCAACAAGAATACTTAAATCCCTATAGAACAAAAGAATATTTAGCAAGGTGGAATAATAAGAAATTTGACGAAAAACAAAAAGATACACTGAATAGGCCTATTTCGCTAATAGAGATAACAGAGGCAATTCGAAAGCAA
>NW_015178090.1:0-1043 GCF_001447785.1 Gekko japonicus
ATTGAGAAGAGTAGTTATGATGTCTCTAGAACTCTTAAATCTAGGGTTGTTAGCTGAGACAGGTCTGTATGCATTTGTTATTATGGAAGCAATATCCTCTTTGAGTTTTAAAGCTGATGCTAGCCTCATTGCTAAAATAGTCAATTAAACGGTAGAGCCTTCAGCTTCTTTGCCCATCCCTCTGATTTTCAAATTATTTTGTCTCTGTTGGTTCTTCAAAATCATAATTTTTTTCTTGTACCCAGTTCTCATTCTGTTGGAGCTGTCGCACTTCATCCTCTACCGTGAGACCTAAATCCATAGCAGTATCCGCCGTTGTGTAACTTGATTGAAAGAAAATTTCATGTCTTCTAGCTGGTCCACAGGAGGTTTAAGCAAAATTGTAAGTTTCTCTAAGATTCCATATTCTAGAGTGGCTAGTGAATCTAATAAAACTTGCCTCATTAAGGATGTATCTCCAAATAGATCTTGTGCACCTTCCATCGCCATTTTGAGCTCTCTGTTTTGATCGGGGCTCTTTCCGTTGGTTATCTCTCCAGGAGGAAAAAAGGATTTGACCATTGGAGAATTAGTTGTTTCATTTATGTTACCACCACTTTCCCCCATATTTAAAGATCAAAAACATTGCAGCCTTGTTCGATGTATTGATTAGGAATGAGGAAAGGGGAGGGAGCTTACTCTCTAAGCACCATTTTCTTCATGTGCAACACCATGCCTTCTTCAGGGTAGTTTAATAAACTTTTTAGGTTTAACAGCTATTCTAACAGCTGCCATACACATTCCTGAAATCACTGGTAAAATGAAGCTACTTCTTTCTCTGACCCTGACAAAAAAATGTCAAAAGTACAACCATACCTGCCCAAAGCTTAACCATGCAGAGCAAAGGGGTGGGCAGTTACGGTGGTCCTTCTTTGTGTAATTGTACAATGCACGTACAAATTTCGGCCCTACATAGAATAAGCCTGTGCATTCTAAATGATTATGTGACGTAAGTTCAAAAGGTAATATTGTTCACAAAACACGAAGACTTGAGCCTATAGCGA
>NW_015178091.1:0-1047 GCF_001447785.1 Gekko japonicus
ATAATCTTTTGATTGTTTTCCTGATTTATATCAGAAAATGCAGCCTGGGCAGTGAATGTTGCCTTCTGACACACTTTCAGTGACGTCAGGGGTGTGTGGCATATGCAAATGTTATGCTAATGAGCTCCTGCACCTCTTTTTCTACAAAATGACCCCTGCCTGTAGAGTTGAGTGGAGGAAATGTTTTAGAGAATAATCCTCAGCATGTCTACTCAGAATCCATCTCTGGTCTCTTCAATGGTGCTTTCTCTCAGGCACAAACAGGATCAGGCCTTCGTAACATTTTAAAATTTCTCTAACATCCTGGTGACCAAGAGTACACAGTCATGTTTAGTAAAAGGCAACACACATTGGCTGGTGTCATATATATTCTCAGTAGTGTTTGGAAATGCAATCAAAGTGGGGAAATTAGATTAAGGTAGCTAGGATTTATCTCATGCATACTTATGGATTCATTCTTTCACACATGTCTAATGCAGAGCATATTTTCTTTCCAACAAAGCATCTGAAATGCCATGCTTCCCAGAAGAAATGAGTTATTTACGTATCCATCTGTTTTTTAATGCTTTTAAATTTACAGATATTAATGCCATAGAAATAACAATCAAGAAAATATTTCAAAAAATCTCAAGACAAATTATAAAAGTAACATACATTCACATTTGGATTAAACTTTCTATGCGAGAAGTGAATACATCTTAACTCTCTATGCCTGTTTCCAAAGAAATTGCAAGAGACATTGTGATTTTTAGGCGGGTCTAGAGAAATGAAAAATCACAAGAACTAAGGAAATAGAGAAATACAGTTTAGAATGGTAAGACAGGGATCTCAGCCCATTAGGAGAGGAGCTGTGGCAAGCAGAGGGGCTCAGGCTCAGCACTGGAACATCTGCTTGCCATGCAGAAGGTCCCAGGTTCAATTCCTCTGAAGCTAGGAGGCCTTATGGCATCATGGGCAGGGGGCTCGTATTGATGTCTTCCCCCTCCTCATTGGAGTTACATGATTGAAATGTTTTTTGTTCCTCGTGGGACCTCTAACTCCCCCCCC
>NW_015178092.1:0-1079 GCF_001447785.1 Gekko japonicus
GAAAAAACCGTTTCCCCCCTGAATTTTTCCTGTTTTTGGGGGGCTTTCACATCTCTAAGCGGGGGTCAGCCCTCATTAATATCTGGATGGGAGACCTCCCTTGCTTGGAAAGCCCATGGGGTCACCGTCAATGCTCCCTCTCAGCTGTGGAGTCTTGTGAGCAAAACGTCTACTTTGTGAGCTCCTGGCATTAGAGTTGTGAGCGAGCCATTTGGCTCCTGCATAAACTAGTTTGCTCTGCAGCCCTCCTTCCTGAGCGAAGACAAAAATGTGTGAGCCGGAGGCTAAAAAACTGTGAGCTAGCTCACACTCACTCAGCTTAGAGGGAACATTGGTGACGGCACTCTTCACCACCAGATTTGCCCTCAGAGCTCATGGCCTTCGCTGTTTCTAGAACAAGGCTGAGAGACCAGACATTTTTAGGCACTCTTTCTGTTGAAGTTGTTTTAAACTATTCCTCAGTCTGGCAGTTTTTGTTTGTGAACCCAGAAATATTACAAGAGGAATGGCCTTGTTTCCGAAAAGACAGCAGGCAGAGAGGGAGAACACACCAGCTGGCCTGGCCTCACAAGTTAGCCACCTTCCGGAAAGGTCACTTGTGTGAAGCGAATGAAGTTCCCTCAGAGGATCTCCCTTCAGAGAAAGATACAGGCTGCAAACAATGCTTGGGCACTCCGGGGCCAACTATCTGGTCTCCTGCTTCAATCTGAAGGCACAGCAGGGTTGGTCGGTGCCCCATATCTGTCATTAGGGTGAGGCTTTTGAGGGGACTTCACATGCTCGTTGTCCAAGTGAGTCCTGAGGAGCCTAGAACTGAGGTCTCACACCACCAAGTTGGCAACACGATAGCAAGAATAAGACCAGTGTTATCGCATGGCCTGTCCCTGTGTGAATTTACCCGCTATGTGGAGGGAATAAAAATGGCCCCTATGGAATCACTGGAAACTGTAGATTTACCACAGAGTTTCTAGCACTTCTGGGTTTCCCCGGAAGTGACATCACGCTGTCTACAAGCTGTGCCTGGCAATCCTACAAGCCGCCCTTACTTATGACGGCAGAGGGGTGACATGATTGAGGTT
>NW_015178093.1:0-1028 GCF_001447785.1 Gekko japonicus
AGCCAGGAGAATTCTGCACTGCCCTACATAAACAATCCAGGAAATGTTAAAAAGGTGATGGTGACGGAGAGGTGTGTGGCGAATTGGGGACAACATCCATACTGTAGCGGAGATCCTTAAGAATCCCTGGGTGTACATAGAGATGTTGAAGGCCTGTGGTGGGGGGAGTGGAAAAAACCCCAGGAAGAGTTTTGAGGAGCTGGGACACACACACACCTTCATCTGAATTATTTTCTTTTTGAGTAAAGCATTTCATTCGTCCTAAATGTATAGCGTGAAAAAGTTAGAGGACTTCCTTGACTTTCACAGTGGGAAAACTTGCATGATTTCTCCCTCTTTTGGAAGGAGTGAAATGAAAAAGGTCAAGGGTTTACTCAAAACGTATACGATGAAAAATGTTATGTAAGGCTATCTGCAGCATTCAGCCAGAATAACTCTCACAAGCCCTGACCCCTGGGTAGCCCAGGCAAGCCTGATCTCATTAGACCTCCTCGGAAGCTCAGCAGGGCCGACCCTGGCCAGGACTGGGATGGGAGGCCTCCCTGGAATACCAGAGGTGGGAGGCGGGAGCAGGCTTCACTCAGTCACCTCTCTGGATATCCTCCAGGAGGGGTCAGCCACCAGAGGTCGCCATGGTTTCCAGGGGCACACACGCTCGCACATATTTAAAAATGCCTAAAAACCAGAATAGCTCTTGCAAATACCGTAGACACGTACAACATTTTCAAGATTTTTTTGCTTGAATTAAATAATGTTGGCAGAGTTCAGTGTTTTCATTTTTATTATTCACTGCCAATGTGATGATACTCCGCCCTATTCGTGACAACATGATTCCTGTCCTCATAATACGTTTTCTTTGGTTTAAATGAGAATTTGTTTTCCAGCTTCAAAATTTTTATTTTTTCCTGTCTCTCAGATGGCAGGAATTAGGATCACGTAGGGTGCAGCAGTTTCTTTCTGAAGAACTGGACTCTTGAACATTTTTCCTATGGAAGATGTTTTTTCCTTTAAACTTCTATAAATGTGCC
>NW_015178094.1:0-1107 GCF_001447785.1 Gekko japonicus
ATTGAAGTTTAAATTGATGTTTGTTGTTGTTTCTCAAGCCTTGAGAAAGATGGGAGCGCTCCGTCTAGGATTGTCAGTTGCTTCATGGGCCTTTTGTAGGACCAGCAACAAACATCAAGAGGCGGGAAAGTCTCTGCTGAGCTTGTACAGCCCCAGGGAGGCTGTCTGGACTCCCTGTTCCTATTTGGTGGGCCCACGTCTTCCACGACATCTTCCGTGCTTAGCACTCACATAGTACCTTCAAAGGAGCCCTCCATATTATCTTTGGTGTAGTGGTTAAGTGTGTGGATTCTAATCTGGGAGAACCGGGTTTCATTCCATACTCCTCCATTTGCAGCTGCTGTTGTGACCTTGGGTCAGTCACAAGTTCTCTCAGGGCTGTTCTCTCAAGGTCAGTCCTCGAGAGAGCTCTCTCAACCCCACCTACCTCGCAGGGTGTCTGTTGTGGGGAGGGGAGGGGAGTTTGTGAGCCGCTCTGAGGCACCTTTGGGTAGTGAAGGGCGGGGTATGAATCCAATCTCTTCTTCTTTTACCTCACAGGGTGTCTGTTGTGGGGAGGGGAAGGGAAAGGGGTTTGTGAGCCGCTCTGAGACTCCTTTGGGTAGTGAAGGGCGGGGTATAAATCCAATCTCTTCTTTTTCTTCTTCTACCTCACAGGGTGTCTGTTGTGGGGAGGGGAAGGGGAAGGAATGCGTAAGGCGCTCTGAGACTCCTTTGGGTAGTGAAGGGCAGGGTTTAAATCCAATCTCCTCCTTCTCCTCTTCCTTGCAACCCTTACAATGGCCTTGTAAGGTAGGCCAGTGCTATTACCTCCATATTTCAGACAGAGAGCGGCCTCTGAGGCCACGTGCTGGAATTCATGGGAAGGTGGGGCCTTCAGGGATATTTAAGGACCTCTCTGAGAATTCTCATTTAAAGAGACAGTTGGGCTATTGCTGAGAGGCCTGCGCCTACAATGCATACCTGGTCTCTAACGCTGTGGCTCTGATGGGGTTGCCAGCTCCAGGCTGGGAAATTCCTGGAGAACAGGGGGAGGTGTGGAGCCCTGGAAGGGTAGAGTTTGGGGTGGGACAGGAGATCAGCAGGGTACGATGCCACAGAGTCCAC
>NW_015178095.1:0-1028 GCF_001447785.1 Gekko japonicus
TCTTCTTCTTCTTCTTCTTCTTCGACATATTTACAGTAGACTTTTGTCCAAAAAGCAGAGCATTGCCCCCGACGTCACCAGCATACTGACGTCACTCCTGGTTGATGTCAGCGCATCACGCAACATCTGAGGCTCTGAGTGAAGGGTGGGGTATAAATCCAATCTTCTCCTCCTCCTCCTCCTCCTCTCCCTCCTCTCCACCACCCGCACCCCAGTCCAAGCAGGTAGGTTTGCCAGTCATAATGCGCTCGTTCATGAACACCCTTCCAGACCTTTAAAGCTATTCACTGAGCATCCTGAGCTCAGCCGACCGCCAATGCTCAACAGCAAGTCAGACAAAAGAGAGTTTCCTCTTCCCTGAATAGAACCACAATTGCAGTCCCTACGACGACTTTTTTTTTTTTTTTTTTTTTGGTATTTTCCATCCATGGTTGGACTGACGTCTAGTTTCTCGTCAAGAGCCTCCCGGTAATAATTTTAATAGATTTTCTTTGCAAGAAGAACATTTCTTTGCGGCATTTGCTCGTTAATATAATGACATCCTTTAAGCGAAAGCTAAGGCCGAAGGTTCGGGGTGGGGGGGGGAGAGAAGGGAAACTAGATTTTTGTGTAAGGAGGTGAGTCTTTAAAAAAAAATTAATGTTTTTTGTTCGTCGCGACGGTTGGATTCAAATGTAGCCCTCTTGCCGTGGACTGCTCGGTATCTCCCTGGGCGAAGAGCACAAAAGAACTTTCAACAGTTCAATGGAACAAGATTATCTTCTATTTTCCCCTATTCTGCTCAGGCAGCTGATGCACAAAAAAACGTGTAATTACCATCTGACACAGAAGTGATTGTGTGAGCCGGAAAAATCAGGAACGCTAACTCTTCTCAAAATAAATTCCAATTTGACGCGGTGAATTTTACATTGAAATGAGTTTTTTCTTTAAAACCCTGGAGAAAACAGCTCCCCTATATGCAGGCGTTAACAAATAGCTCGGCGAATCTAGGCTAAAGTGAACATTCAATTTGAGGAGGTCAGATCGAG
>NW_015178096.1:0-1051 GCF_001447785.1 Gekko japonicus
TGGTGTGCAGTCAAAAGGGCTAGACACAATTTTGGTGTGTGTATATGTGTAAGCTTTCAAGATTCAAAGTTCTCTTCATCAGATACCTTTGGTAAATGGTCGTCTTCTTCCACCGAGTGTCCAGCTTTGGGATCGATGCGCATGGAGCAGTGAGAGAGGTATAGGATACCCGCTTGGCCAGCCAGATCCACCTACCTCACAGGGTGTCTGTTGTGGGGAGGGGAAGGGAAAGGGGTTTGTAAGCCGCTCTGAGACACCTTTGGGTAGTGAAGGGCGGGATATAAATACAATCTCTTCTTCTTCTTCAAATCAGCCTTGGAGATCAATGGGGTGACAGATGCCGCAACCAGGTTGCCCTTACATCGTTTCCTTTTTACTAAAGATTTCCATGAGAAATATCTGATGAAGGGAGCTTCAGCTCTTGAAAGCTTATAACCCCGTAAATCTCATTGGTCTCTAAACTAGAACGGGATTTGAATCTAGTTCACCCATTGTAAACAAAAAAGTAAAAGTGGGCCAAGACCCATGGAGACAGATTCAGATTCACAAAAGCCCATCAAGATGTTTTTGTTATGATCATGGACAAAATAACAATGTTGAAGCACGACTGCAAGAAGAATAATGCTCAGGAATTATTTGCACAGCCTTGGTCTATGTTTATAGATTTCTTGAATAAAAACAATTCCTGTCGAGTTGGTAAACAAGGAAATACTGAGTATGGTGTAAGGTTTGCATTGGTAACTTTTGGAAATATATTTATGAAGAGATCAAAATAGCACAAAATGTAATAAAAGTAGGACAATGTTGTTTGGAATCATATATAAAAGGTTTTTTTTGTAAAATTAGAAACTTTAATGTATTTTGTAGTAGTAGGTAGGTCATGTATGTTTATTTTTGTATACTTATAATAAAATAATAACAACAGATTATTCCTACTGGTAAAGCGCACAAGTGCCTCTTTCTTTCTTGCACTTCTTATTCTGCCCTTACACACGAAACAGGTCAAGAGGCCAGCTCACAACAAAGGTTAAATCAGGGGTGTCGAACTCAT
>NW_015178097.1:0-1037 GCF_001447785.1 Gekko japonicus
CTTCTGCCAGGCTTTTAGTTGAGGCAGCGAGCGTCCTCCCTCTATCTATCAGACCTCTCCTTCAGTGGATCAGATCTGTGTAACATCGGGAACCCCAATCTGTGATAGACCTCATCTGTTGAGGCTTTGGTTAGAAATATAGGAATTATTATTGTATTTTATTTGATGTATTTTAACTGTTTTTAGCTGTATATTATATTTGATGGAACCCACCCTGAGCTCACTATGCGGGGAGGGCAGGATACAAATAAAATAAAACAAATATAAAGAGCCTCATACAAGCCTGTGCACCATCTGTGATGCACCCAGTGCTCTATGCAGAGTGACTCTTTCTCTTTCCTTGCTTGCTCAGCCTGTACTAGGAATTAAACCTTTTCCTTTGCTGCTCCAGGCCTTTGAAAACACATGGACCCCTGTTTAACCATGAAGTACACTGAAAAACAGTGAGTCTCCAAGCCTCCTTCCTCACAATAGATGGGTAGAGGAAATGTAGGGAGAGCCAAGTACACTGATGAACTCTTTAAAGAAATGCCAGGATAAAAAATAACAAAAAAGTACTTTTAAAACCACAAAGACACCCACCCTGCAGTAGTAGGGCCCCGGTCACACGGGCCAGATAATGCGGGGGGAGGCGTGGCTGTTTGCCCCGGAGGTAAATAAAGCGCAGTAGCCCGATCACACGGTCCCCCGAGGCTTCGTGCTTAGGCTGTTAGCTGGCGATCACATGGCAATGCTGGAGCATGGCAAAGAAGTGGCATGGCAAGCGTTTCGCGTTTTTGTGCATGTGCAGTTCTGCAGAGCAGCACTGCTTTCGGTTATGTTTTTGTGCGCATGCGCTTACAAAAACATCTGGTTTGTGACGGGACATGGACGGGTGCCAGATGCCATGGGATACTAGTGCTCCCGTGATCAGACGACCACCCCTGCCCCATGTTTTCCGGATACTAGTGCACTTTCCGAGGTAGTTTTTTACTGCGCATCTTCGGTGGGACGCCATGGGTTGGTCATGGGTGCGCTATACTTCCCAGATGTTGCGG
>NW_015178098.1:0-1034 GCF_001447785.1 Gekko japonicus
TGTTCATCAAGGGAACATTGGAGGGGGGGAAATCACACTAGCATTGATATATGCACCAAACAGAACTCAGATCCCCTTCCTTAAAGCCATGTTTGGTGAACTCACTCAATTCCAGGAAGGTGAACTAATAATAGGAGGTGACCTAAATTTCATAGCAAACAGTAAACTAGATAGATCATGGCCTACCCCCCCAAAAGCACACAATGCTTCAACTACCAACACATTCTCTCAACTCTTATCTAAATTTCAACTATACAATTAATGGAGATTGCTACATCCGAGAGAAAAAAAATTATATCTACTTTTCACCTAGGCACAACATATTCACAAGAATAAATTACATCCTAGTCTCACAGTCATTAATACCTGCAATCAGCTCAATGGACATAAAATCAAGATACTTAACAGATCATGCCTGGATGGAGGGAATAATCGAATTATATACAGACAAAAACACAGAACTCAAATGGTCCCTAGATAGAAGTATTTTATTAAAAGCAACAGCCAGAGAAAAAATAGAAAAAGACATCAAAAACTTCTTCATAGATAATCCTCCAGCAGATGTCTCACCAGCCCTTCTATGGGATACGATGAAAGCAGTGATGAGAGGAAGTTTGATTGCAGTTACATCTAAAATAAGAAAAGACAAAAAAATTATTAAAAAGTAACAGAACGCATCAACTCATTAGAGCAGGAACACAAAAGAACAGGAAACAAAAAGACATACCAGAAACTTAACGTGGAAAGTAAGATATTGGAAAACCTAGAACACAACACAAATACAGAAAAACCTGATTTATCTAAAAAAAGTTCTGGCAGAAATCCCCACAAAACATTCACTTATTGGCATGGAAAGTCAAAGATAAACAGAAAACAACCTTCATAGGTGATATAAAAGATTAAAAAGGTGCCCTGCAATACTCACCAAAAGATATAGCCAACACTTTTGCAGAATACTACACATCTCTATATAGTTCCAAAACCCCCAAACAAAAAGAGATTGACACATATCTGAACTCCATACCATCATTACC
>NW_015178099.1:0-1029 GCF_001447785.1 Gekko japonicus
TGCTTAGCTTCCAAGATCGGATGAGATGCCATGCCGCCTTCGCTCCTTAAGATGCAGATACCTGCCGCATCTTTTCCTGCCATGGAAAGAGAAAACATTTTGCAAGAGTGTTTTTATTTTTTTTAAAGCCAGAAGATAACTAGCTCTCCACCCCATTTTCTGTTCTAACCCTCGGCCTCACTGGGCTACTTTTGGCTTTAAAAAAAAAAAAGGGAGAGAAGCGTGCAACTGTGTATCATAACTTTGGGCCAGAGTTTAACCAAAGGCCTTGCTTTGCTTGATCAACCTTTGCGCCACAGAGCGCGTTTGTGTGCCTCATTTCCTGTTGGGCATGGAGAGACCCCCGCCTCACGCTTCTGAGATTTAGATTAATGCTGCTCTCTGCTACGTTGCTTTTGACCAAATTCATACAGGACCAGTTTTTTTGATTTATTGTGAGATCTGAAGCGGCTAAATTATGATCGTGGTGTGGAACTGACGCTATGATCCCTGAAAGAGAGGAAATGGTTTGTGGCTGTGACAGAGGCAGCGGGCACGGCGTATAATTTTGTCACTGTGAACGATAACTTCATCTAGTGAGATATTAAAATGAGATCAGGCTGAACAGGCTGCGGAATGCAGAGGCAAATCTCAAATAATGATCGCTAGGCGTCAGAATGCCAGATCATTTGATCAGGTCCAGGTTATGTGGTTAGGGTATTCTGCCCTCCCCCCGTTTTAACACAATGGCAGTTTATAACAGTTTATATAAAGGAGCAGTGGTGCAGGCAGTTAAACGCCTGCATATAACATCTACAAACAGCTGCGGCAGCTGTTCGATTCCCACCGCGGCCAGAGTGAGCACCTGGCCCCAGTCCCAGCTCCCGCCAACCCAGCGGTTCAAAAGCACGATGTAACACCAAATGTGCGAGTAGATCGATGGGTACCTACCTTAGATGGTAGGGGGCACCCTCCCCCCATTGAGGGGGATTCGTGGAGTGGTGATGAGAGGCGAGGTGGTGGACGGTGAGCGGCGGAAAAATGGCAACG
>NW_015178100.1:0-1022 GCF_001447785.1 Gekko japonicus
CTGAGTGTTCAGGTTTACATCCCCCCCACACACCTGCAGTCACATCCATGCTCTGAAGCCCTGAGTGCCACTTGACAGTGGCTGTTGTAGGGTTAGGAGCGTGTGACATGTCCAGAAAGTGGGGGAGTTAGGTAAGGCAGCCAGTGGATAGGGACACATCATGTAGGCAAGTGACTTAGAGCAGCTCTCTGTAGTCCCACAGGTATGACTGTAACATCAGTGCTAAGTCCCATTGCCCACGTGAAGCAAACAGAAACATCTAAGGAAGGACAGGATTGCCCATTGGAAACAATGGGAGAGACTTGAAAGCCCATTGGAAATAATGGGAGCCAAGAATGCCGATTGACTTGCATGGGGTTAGCAGAAGTGTTCTGGGACTGGAATGACAGGCTCCAGAGTGGAATAAAAGCCCAAGGGGCTAGGAGATGTGTCCTGGGACTGAAATGACAGGTCCCAGGGGCTGTCATTCCACTCTGTCAATAGCAGTGGGGTATGTTTGCATCCTGTTTTTCTATTTTCTCTTGAAACTACCATGAAAGAGATAAAGGTAACAAAGATATTTTAGCTATTGAGCATTGCAAAATGTATCTGGAACAGAGGAATAATGTACACCATTCCTTATTTTTGACTTTGTGCAATGCCATACTTCATTTAGTCATGCATAAATAGGTGATATTTTATCTTCTTTCCAGATTTGGTAATAGCCACTAGCTTTGATAACTTTAAAAGGAAATTAGGTCGACTGAACACATGAAGCTTCCTTATATGGAATCTGTTCACTGGTCCATCAAGGTGGGTATTATTTCCTCTGACTAGCAGCAGCTTTCCAGGCTCTTAGATGGATCCATCATCTACTACTTACTCCTTTTAACTGCCAGGGACTGAACCTGGAAACTTCTTCATGTCAAGCAGATGTTCTATCAGTGAGCCACGGTCCCTTCAAGTGGAAAGATATGTCCATCAATGACTGTTCACTATGACGGTAAACTGGGAATTCCATGGCTGAGTTCAGACTGGCAGTT
>NW_015178101.1:0-1007 GCF_001447785.1 Gekko japonicus
GTCCGCACAGATGCGGACTGTCCCATTTGTCCCATTTGGTTTGGGAGACCGGTTCCAGGACGCCTTGAGCTACGAAGCGATCCAGTTCCGCGGTGATTTTAGGCTTGACCAACAACAAAACCGTCCTGGCGCCCATTCTGATGGGGGCCACCTTCAGGTCAAGACACAAGGACACTGGGGGCCCGTATACTGGCCCAGGGAGTCATCAAAGACCGCGGGAAACTCCTGGCAAATCCCTTTGAAGTCCTGGGTAGTACACTTCTGGACTCCCTCGACTGTGATTCCCAGGGGCTCGAACCAGTCCCGCCCCAGTAAGCTGACCAGGTCACCTTCGACCACGTTTAAGTCCAACCACCTCGTGAATTCCTTGTATTTTACCCAGAAAGTCCCGACCCCCTTAATCGGCACCCGGTTCTGCTGAAAGTCCGTGAGCGTCACCTGGGCTGGGCGCAAGTGGGGTCCCCCCTTTGGGCATAAGCTTTTGAGGGTGGCCTCCGAGATTATTGAGGCCGCGGAACCCGAGTCTATTTCCATAAGGCATGGGGACCCCTCAATGGTTACTGTGGCAAGAATTTTTGGGGTGGGCGATTTGCCGGGGAGTTGCAGTACCTTTTCTACAGTGTGCGTGAGGTGGTAGAGGTCCTCGATGCTGTCATCGTCCTCGAAGTGGGCTTCAGCTTTCTGATGCAGTGGCTGAGTCTGACTCGTTGCTTTGGAGCGGCATGCCCTTGCGATGTGGCCTGTGCGCCCACAGTTCCGGCAAGTGATGTTTCGGAACTGGCAGGTCTTCTGATCGTGCTGGTCCCTGCAACTGGCACACACGGGAGCGCTGGGATGCTGGTGGGCGGAGCTCACGGTCGCAGCTGGGGTGCGGAGCGGGGCTTGCGCGCGATGCTGGGGCCCTACATAGGCTTGGTGGACGTCCTGCTCCCCTGGGTCCTCCAGCTCGACCTGCAGGGCCGCGGCGGTGTGCGACCATTCCCATGCGATGGCGGTGGATAGGGCTA
>NW_015178102.1:0-1111 GCF_001447785.1 Gekko japonicus
CCTTCTTACCCCGCGTTTTCGGAACTCGCCAAAACCGGGGATTCCAAAAACGTGGGGTGAGGAGAAAACGTTGGGTTTGCATCTGGTGAGAAAAATCTACATCGGGAAATTTCACATAACGTGCAGTTTTTCAAATGTGGGGAATTTCACTACTGTGGAAATGGTCTAGGGGTGTCAGGCAACACGAAGTCCCTAGTGGTTTAGGGACAGAGTGGTACCCCCCATTTTACACTATGCTCCGGCAACCAGGGGTCATTTCCTGCAGGAGCGCACAGGAGCGGAGCTCCGGCAGTAAAGAGCCCAGGGGCACATGCAACAAGCCCCACCCCCCTGCTCCCAGCAGCCCTCAGTCAGAGCAAGAAGCAGCCAGGTAAGCTGCAGAGCTCCCCCTGGCCCCCCAGTCCAAAACAGTCCAGTGGCACCTTTAAGACCAAGTTTTATTCAGGTACAAGCTCTCCCTCCTCTGCGAGGACAGATCTGCGTGTCCTCTCCCCCGATAGCTAGCAATCCAAAACAGTCCAGTGGTGCCTGAGCGGTGGGTGTTGCCTTCTGACACAGTTCCGGTGATGTCAGGGGGTGTGGCATATGCAAATAAGTTATGCTAATGAGTTATGCTAATGAGCTCCTGCACCTGTTTTTCTATGAAATGACCCTTGCCGGCAACCCTCCCCCAACTCCCCCCCACCTCCCAGCCACTCCATGATGTTCAAAGAGAATCCAACTGAGTGTCACATATACCTTTGCTAGACACAGATGGGTCGCCGTGTTGGTCTGCAGCAGCAGAGCAAAGTTTGAGTCCAGTGGCACCTTTCAGACCACCAAAGTTTGATTCGAGGTATAAGCTTTTGTCTGCACGCTCACTTCTTCAGATCTGACGGAATGTGCGTGCACGTGAACACTTATACCTTGAATCAAACTTTGTCGGTCTCAAAGGTGCCACTGGACTTCAACTTTGTTCATTTTCCTTTGCTGCCTTTGTATTTTTTTCTGGCCCCTGATCCCAGGAACCTTTGCAGAATGAAGTAGGAATAGTAAACTGAGAGATATTTTTTTTAAACTAACATTTTGCTTTGCTAAAACAGGGAGTTAACTGACAGAATCCTTTTCCTGG
>NW_015178103.1:0-1052 GCF_001447785.1 Gekko japonicus
TCAGGTAGGAGGTGATGGGAAAGCGTGCCGGTTTCTCCTCCTTCTACCCCGTAACTCTGTCTGGATTCACTCACCAGAGGGTGTAGGCTGCAAAGAAAGGGACGTAGAAGGGCTGCTTCTCTGGGAACTGCTTGAGCGTGATGAGGATGGCGTAGCAGAACCAGATGTAAGCCACGAACTGCAAAGCGATCAGGCCATACCCAGCCGGTGACTCGTAAGTGTACAGCACCTGCGCCTGGTCAAAGAACTGAGCCCCAGAAAGGGAGGAAGTGGGTGAGCAAATGGGAGAAGCAGCAAGTCAAGGTAGATGCAAATCACAGCGAAAAAAACAAAAACAAAAAACCACCACAAGGCTATTCAGGGCTGGGGAGCAGAAGCACAATTCTCCACAGATACAGAGGATAAGCGCCTCCCCTGTAGGGTCCTGGGGAAGAGGAGAGCCAGTGAATGGGAAGGCCTTCAGAAGATTTACCTTCTTCTGGTCCTTAAATTACAGAGGGGAGAAGGCTCCAGGCTCCACTATGAATAAACTACCTACAAAGGGAGGCTGGAACTCCTATTCCAGTGGTGGCGAACCTACGGCACGGGGCCAGAGGTGGCACTCAGAGCCCTCTCTGTGGGCACGCGTGCCATCGCCCCAGCCAGGCCCAGACCATCATTAAAGTGTCAAATTCTCTGCCAAATGATTTTAAGTAAATGAAAGCATTTGGGATTGCTTTCCTTACTTTGTTTGGATCATCTTAAGTTAATCTATGAGTTGTTTTTTCTAAAGTACAACTCAGTATTCAGGTTAAATTGCCGTGTTGGCACTTTGCGATAAATAAGTGGGTTTTGGGTCGCGGTTTGGGCACTCGGTCTCTAAAAGGTTCGCCATCACTGTCCTATTCCATTAATAAGAGAACGTGATGAGAAACGGAATAGACAGGATCATGGAGGGACGGGTCCATCGATGGCTATTCCCAGGGTGACTAAAAGGGAAGCACCACCTTCAGAGGCAGCCGGCCCCTGGATACCAGCACTAGGAAGAGGCAAAATCAGGGGAAGGCCTCGGC
>NW_015178104.1:0-1013 GCF_001447785.1 Gekko japonicus
AAGCCACTGCCGATCAGCCCTGGTGGAAACCGTTTGCCGTCTCTCTGCGGGGCTCCCGATGCCCGGCTCAAAAGGCAACTGGTCCCGCTTGGCAACACAAATGCCAATTAGGAGGAATTAGCAAACAAGGGGACAGCACAGGTGGCGGCGGGAGCCCAAGCCCCGGGCCGGGGAGGGGGGGAGTTTGGAAGGGGGAGGAATCCGGAGCGAGACTGTTGCAGGGGGCCCGCGCTGCTCTGCTCTGCTCCTCCCCCTAGAGGTTGCCCAGCCCGCGCTCACCTTTGCAAGTCCGGATTTGCGAGGCGCTGCCCATGCAATGGAAAGCCAGCGCTTCTCCGCCGGCACCATAGCGCCTCCGCTGCACGCGCCGGCCAGGTTTGCAGCGCGTCTCTGTGGCAACGAAGAGTGGCGGCCCGCGGGAGCCAATCCAGGTTGGCCGTCCCGGAGCGTCGGGAAGCAACGGACCAATCGGAATGCGGAGATGCGAGAGAGGCGGGGCCTGCGAGCAGAGAGGCGTCCGGGTAATGCAGTCCCGAAGCTTTAGGACGCTGTTTAAAAGGGAAATGGGTTTATTTGTATTCTTTCGGTCTGGTCAACCGTGTTCAGTTTCTTTGCTCCCAAACTAATTCCTCTCTGCCTTTTTTTTTCTTTTCAACTCCCTTTGACTGCCCACCCCACCTGAAACGTGAGTAAACTTAAATACAATTTATATGAAGATTATACATGTACATAGGTAGACAGAAACTGTTTTTTTATTTTCTCTCGCGAAGGAAATGTGGATTCCGGACACCCGTCTCGACAGCCTACAGTTGCCAACTCCAGGTTTGGAAATTCCTGAAGATTTGAGGATGGAGCTTTGGGGGAAACCCCATTTGGGGAAGAGCAGGGACCACAGCTGGGCATAATGCCATACATAGTCCACCCCTTCTAAAGCCGTTGTCTTCTTAAGGGGAACTGAGCTCCAGGGCCACACTGGAGGTTGGCAACCCCAGGGGAGCAGCCTCGTCAAACTC
>NW_015178105.1:0-1035 GCF_001447785.1 Gekko japonicus
TTGCCCTCAGTGAGTAGGATGACCAACAACAGACGGATACCTTCCCAAAGAGTAGAAGAGACCCCTACTTTTTTCTTCGTTTATTCATACTCTAATGCAAATGACAGAAGACCCCTGATCTCTCTCCCAAGCAGCCCACACATGCCAGAGGACTAAGAGAAGAGAGTTAATGGCGACCATAAATAATGGTCGATAAGTAAGCCTAACCAATACTTGTGTACCCGTGGTGAGAGTTAACAATAGCAAAAGAGGATGGCAAAGAACTCACCCAATGAATTCCAGGTGATCTTCTTGGTGGCCTTCTACCAACAAAGAGCCAGTATGGTGGAGTGGTTAGAGTGCCAGACTAGGATCTGGGGGACCCAGATTCAAATACGAACTCAGCCATGGAAATTCCGTGTGTGATCTTGAGCCACTCTTTCAGCCAAGCCTACCTCACAGGGTTGTTGTGAGCAGTGTTCCTCTAAGCTGAGTTAGTGTGAGCTAGCTTACAGGGTTTTTTTAGACTCCGGCTCACACATTTTTGTCTTAGCTCAGGAAGGATGGCTTCAGAGCAAACCAATGTTCCCTCTAAGGTGTGCAGTCTCGTGAGCAGAAATTTTACCCTGTGAGCCAAAAGTGGTCCTAGCATTAAAACTGTGAGCGGGCCGACATTAAAAAAAAATTATTAAAGTGTACAAACATACAAACAACATATAAACTATTATGATTTGTATTACAAGCCATATATTTATATTAAACTTATTTATATGAAACATATTTGTATTACTTAACCTCCCAGGCTTAAGGGCACAGAGAGTCACTTTGCAAAGCTCCAAAAGCCACCAGATCGCCTCTAGCAGGCTGCTGAGCTCTGCTCCCCCCCACCTTTTCCAACTAACTTTGCAGGCTTAAGTGCACAGAGAGTCACTTCGCAAGGCACCAGAAGCCACCAGATCACCTCTAGCAGGCTGCTGAGCCCGGCTCCCCCCCCACCTTTTCCAACTAACTGCAGGCTTAAGTGCACAGTCACTTCGCAAAGCACTAGAAGCCACC
>NW_015178106.1:0-1018 GCF_001447785.1 Gekko japonicus
TTCTACAAAAAAAGCCCTGAGCAAAACTGAGTTGCTACTTCCACACGTGACATGAAGAATACAATTATTCTTGTATTACATCGGAGCATAGTGCACTTGGCATAGAGAAACCAGTCACTTTTCATTCAAACCGTAGGCTCGCTACAAAGAAATGCCCACACAAAGTTTGCTTTGTACGGATGAGTGATCACTCTTCAACAAGCAGCTGAAAACAGATCTCAAAACTGTGAGACTCCACACTATATTCCCATTAAAACTTTGTCATGTTTCATCCACACACACAGCAGCGACGGTCAAGCATGTTTACTGAGAATTCAGCCCCATTTAGTGTAATGAGATGAATTGTGTCTTCCTGTTTGTTCCTTTAAGAACCACGCATCTAACAACAGCAAATGAAGGTCTGATGATCTCCTGATACTTTAATTTTAATGGAGGACGAGGGCTAGAACCATAGCTACACTGCGAGGGGCAGCAGTGTTTAAACTCTTCCCACTGCTCAGTTTTTCCTGACCAGGGCTCCCAAGTACTTACCTTGATTCGGCGGGGGATATATAGTTCTTCACGGGACCATTCCTGTGGGGAAAACACAGGTGCTGCACTATTCCGTCGCCCAGACGTGACGTAGGCATGTAGCCGGGCGACGCTCTAGCAATGGGGCTGGAAACTCAATGGTACCATCGAGTTTCCAGTCCCATTACCAGAGTGTCACCTGGCTATGTTCCTACGTCACGTCTGGGCGATGGAATAATGCAGTGCCTGTGTTACAAGCAAGAATCTTCCGGCGGGGAAGTATGTGTCCCCCGCCGGTTCGTAGGTAGGTACTTGGCAACCCTATATCCAGAACCTGAGCCCGGAGGAAGCATGGCTGAAATTCCCTGCTCTGTTCGGGTGAGAGGGAAGTCCTTGTAGCGGCGGCGGTGATGGAGGTCTTTTAGAAGAGACAATCCCATATGAAGATGGGACTACTGGTATTCATGCGTAGCCTGTTACTTGCCCTCAGGGGTCGTTTCATAGAAAA
>NW_015178107.1:0-967 GCF_001447785.1 Gekko japonicus
CCTTGATAGACCAAGGAGCAGCTTGAATGCCAGGCAGCTTCATGGTGCACAAAATTGGAGCAGCCACTGTGACGGGCATCGCTGCCGTAAAAAATGGCACTAGAAGCAGAGCCTAGAAGGGTGCTCAAGGGGCTTTGTGAGTGAAGGTGGCCCCTCAGCTATGAGTCAGACCGTGAAGGGCTTTAAAGGTTCATACCTGTGCTTTAATGGAACATGGATGTGGATTGGTAGCATGGGTAAAGATTCCGAGCGCAAGGTTGTGTGCAGGAAGGTTCAGAACCCCGTGAACAGGCGTGTTTCTCGATTCTGCGCTGAGAAGGACATCAGGAGAGCCCTGCTGGATCAGACCCCTGGTCCATCTAGTCCAGCATCCTGTCTCACAAAGCGGCCAGCCGATTCTTCTGGAGGGCCAACAAGAGGGCAGAGAGGCTGAGGCCTTCCCCTGATAAGAACATCAGAAGAGCCCTGCTGGATCAGACCGCTGTCCATCCAGTCCAGCATCCTGTCTCACACAGGGGTCAACCAGTTCCTCTGGAGGGCCAAGAACAGGGCAGTGAGGCCGAGGCCTTCCCCTGATAAGAACATCAGAAGAGCCCTGCTGGATCAGACCAGTGAGGGTCCATCTAGTCCAGCATCCTGTCTCACACAGGGGTCAACCAGTTCCTCTGGAGGGCCAACAAGAGGGCAGAGAGGCTGAGGCCTTCCCCTGATAAGAACATCAGAGGAGCTCTGCTGCATCAGACCCCTGGTCCATCTAGTCCAGCATCCTGTCTCACACAGGGGTCAACCAGTTCCTCTGGAGGGCCAAGAACAGGGCAGTGAGGCCGAGGCCTTCCCCTGATAAGAACATCAGAAGAGCCCTGCTGGATCAGACCAGTGAGGGTCCATCTAGTCCAGCATCCTGTCTCACACAGGGGTCAACCAGTTCCTCCGAACCATCAACAACAGGGCATAGAAGCCAAGGCCT
>NW_015178108.1:0-1044 GCF_001447785.1 Gekko japonicus
GAAATCACATTTATTTAAAGTATTTTTTTAAAAAAACACAATACACAATCAGCAACAGAATAACAAAAACAAGAAAAAGCAACATAAAATAATTTGAACCATGACTCTGAGCAGCAATTACATGGCATCAATAATAAAAGCAGAAATAGAAATTCAAGTCAATAAGAATGATAAAAACAAGCTTGTCAGAACCTCTAGACCACAGATCAGCTAGAAAAGATTGACAGGAAAACAGTTCAATTCAGCCTCTTTCAAAGGCCCCTAGAAAACCATGGTCTTATCATCTCTGGGTATCCAAGAGTGAATGGGTGCAAAACTAGAGTTGCCAGCAAACCTGGAGAAAAATGTCATTCCCTTTAATAATAGGTTTAATGTGCAGAAATGGGCAGCTGAAGTTTTCATTGCATGGAGCTAAATAACACCCAATTAAGCCTCTGTTAAAGAGACAGAACCTTTTTTCTCCAGGTAGTTGGCAATCCTACGCAAAACAGACCTCCTGGGACAAGGAGTTCCAAAGCTTGGGGGCTACCACTAATAAGGCATTGTCTCATATGCTCACCATTCTTACTTCGCTTAACATAGTGTCAGGCTCCCTGTGCATTTTGCATTTTACAGCTTGCCTGTCATTGGGAGAGGAGGTTCCTCTATCGCTCTCTTTGATGTGCCCAGGGCTTGCCACCCTAGCGATGCCAGATGTCCTGGCTTCTTGTTATGTACTGAGCCTGAACAGGAATTGGTGAAGGACCTAGCTTGGGGTTACTAAACAATAGATAGCCAGGATCCTGGAAGGAACCTATAGAACAGCAGTTCTTTTCTTTTTTAAGTACCCGGTTGGGTACACTTTTATTATTTTTCATATTATACACAAACCAACATACATACTACATATAACAAACAACCACTTACATACATAACACATACAAAGAGATCAGTATAACTCTATTACCATATTTAACAATTTTCTTAAATCACTTTCTATAAGTTTGCTTAAGTTTCTGTACACTCTTACCTTTTAACCATAGTTTCTAATTAACTATACGAGAT
>NW_015178109.1:0-1015 GCF_001447785.1 Gekko japonicus
AAGAGTGTGATGTCACTACTGGGTTCAGATTGGCAGCAGGAAATATGAGCTAGGGGTGAGGCATTCCCTACTCCCACCAGGGGGCTAACATTTTTTTAAAATTTTATTTAACTTTCAGTTTATATACCGCTTGAACCCCGAAGGGTCTCTGAGCGGTTTACATACGATTTTAATTTCCTACCTAGGGCCACATTAACTGGGGGAAGTGTTTGCCTACCAGCACCCAGGCAGCTCTTGTTGGCTCTTTCCAGCGGGCTTCAGGTGTTCTTCTTGGTGGTCAATCTCCAGGCGCCTTGGGGCGGGTCTTGCTTCTTTTGGGACGGGAAAGGGATTGAAAATAAAAGGGCCTATATTATAATGCCCTTGTACGTAGCCTTGCACCGCGCCGTCACACTCCCGTGACTCCGCCTCCACCCAATCTCCGTCGCTCAACGTCACTAGGTCGCCAGGGCTGCTTGCCAATCGCTCCACCACTTCACTCGCCAACCGCTCCGTTGTTCTGCCGCCGCTGCTGCACACCCCACAAGGAGGAGGAGGGTGCCCCCTGCCATCTAAGGCAGGTACCCACTTTTATCTACTCGCATTATGCTTACTGCGCTTTCAAACCGCTGTGTGGGCGGGAGCTGGGACTAGGGCCGGGAGCTCACCCCGGCCGCGGTGGGTCTCGAACAGCCTTAGTGGCTGTTCAGTGTTGTTACCGCAGGCGTGCCTGTGCCACCGCTCCCACAATTCTACCCAGTGAGCTTCCATGGCAGTTCAAACCTTTGGTCTCCCAGTTCTCTGTCTCTTCCAAATCTGTTTCTTTACATTCATAGCTTTGCTCCCTCCCCACAGCTGGGAAGGTCATCTCACCTAAACTCTAATCCAGGGGTGTCAACGATACGGCCTGTGGGCTGCAATCCGGCCCGAGAGCGGCTGACTTTGTGCTGATTCCTGGTTCCTGTTTGTCACATCACAGCTCCTTTTTCTGCAATGTCTCCTATTTCCTGCTTCAAGAGGAGAAGAAGAAGAGAAG
>NW_015178110.1:0-1061 GCF_001447785.1 Gekko japonicus
TCCTCTTTCAAGCATCTTTGATCTCAGTAAATGAACTAAGTTAAATAAAGCCTATATCCCAGATACCACGATTCAAGAAGGTCGTGCCATTCAGAGGTCCATGTTCAGGTCTGTTTATAGGAATACTAGAATTCAAAATTAAAGCTCCATATGCAGCTCCGCGGCATAACAGGTGTTGTGCAGGATCAGACCAGTGGTCCACTTAATCCAGCATCCTGTTTCACACAGTAGCCACCCTGAGCTATCATGGATGAAGGGGGGGGGGGGCCCCAGCAGAGCATAGAGGCTGAGGCTTTCCCTAAGATTGCCTCCAAGCAGTGGTATTCAGAGGTGTACTGCCTTTCGGTGTAGAGGTTCCCCTTAGTGGCCATGGCTAAGTATGCCCTGAGCCTTCGGGGAGGGCGGGATACAAATCCAAATAAATAAATATGCACTGATGGACTTATCCGCCTCCCTGAGTCTGCCTAACTCCTTTTAAGCAACTTATGCTAGTGGCCACTGCTCTATCCACTTAAGTAAAGAAGTACTTCCTTTTGTCTACCCTGAATCTAACATGCTGTATAGTATCATGTGGTATAGACCTTCCTGGGTGTACTACAGGCTGCATGGAGAGTACATTTGAATGCCCCTTTATATTAGTCATCCTCTACACATAGGAAAGTATCAGGTTTACAGCAGGCTAGCCTAGTTCTAGCTTTCTTTGAGCAGGGAGTATTTTTGTGTGAGGAGGAATTCAAAATGCATGCGATTGCTTACCCCAAGTGGTATAGTCCAGGAATGGCTTTACTATATAATGTGCCTGAATTTATAGTTTTAGTTTTTGGAATTGCACAAGGGATTGAGAGAACATTATGGGCAGGAAACAGTAATTCCAGTACACTTGTTCAGTTTTTTAAGGTCACCCAAAGCATTGGAGGAGGGGAAGATGTTTGCTCTGAGCCTGGAGAACTTATGCCTGGACCCTTTTATGGCACTGAAATTCATTTAGGTGACTCATGAAAGAGACATTCTTAGGTTACTGTCTTTACCACCAGTTTGGTGTAGTGGTTAGGACTGGTGGA
>NW_015178111.1:0-1028 GCF_001447785.1 Gekko japonicus
TTTGTCCCAGTGTGCATCACATTACACTTACCATCATGGATCTTCATTTGCCCCATTGTCTCCCACTCACCCAGTTTGTGGAGGTCCTCCTGGAGCTTTTCACCATCCTGAATAATTTGGTGTTATCTGCAAACTTGGCCACTACACTACTCACCCTTCGTTCCGGATCATTGATAAATAATGTACCAATCCTTGTGGGACCCCACTGCTATGACCAATGTGTTCTCTTGCCAAAAATTAAATTGTACCAGCCCCAAAACCAATCTTTGAGGGACCCCAAACCAACCATTGATTCCTACTCTTTACTTCCTGTCATTTAACCAATGTTTAATCCATAAAATAATCCTTCCTCTTATCCCATGACTGCTAAATTTACTCAGGACTCTTTGGTGAGGTACCTTGTCAAAAGCTTTTTGAAAGTCCAGGTATATAATGGCTCCTTCCCTTCTCTTCTGGGTTCTTTCTCTCAGCCCAGCTAACTCAGCTCTGCCTCTCAGTTCTGCCTTTTCCTGAGGGCCAGTTCATATGTGCATTTCATCACTTGTTGACATCAGCATTTCATCACTTGTTGACATCAGGGACAATGAACTGCATATTTGAGTGATCCATCATACAATACTTTTTGAGGGAAACAATTTTAGACAAAATTGACTGAGAGCCATCTTTGTTGCCTTGTTTTTGCCTGGAGTTTTCAGTATAATACTACATTATCTCAAATGGGAGCACATTTTGATGACTTTTTAAGGGAAACAATTTTAGACAAAATTGACTGAGAGCCATCTTTGCTGCCTTATTTTTGCCTGGAGTTTTCAGTATAATACTACATTATCTCAAATGGGAGCACATTTTGATGATGTAGAAGTTTAGACTATAATTCAGACCACATGCAGTATTTGAATGCTACTGAACTTTTCTGCAGTAGAAAATCCCAGATTCTCTCTCTTGAAGATTTCTTTGCAGACTTACTGTTTCCCCACCACCTCCAAACTGCAAAACTGAAAAGCTAGTGACATCCAGAGGTCATTTCG
>NW_015178112.1:0-1031 GCF_001447785.1 Gekko japonicus
CTTCTTCTTCTCGTCTGGAGATCAGTTGTCCTTCTAGGGAACCTCCAGGGCCCACCAGGACATCGGCAACTCTGTGAGCAGGACTTATGAAAGTCCACCCATTGACTATTAGTTATGTTCCAGCCAACTGGTTCTCCTCAACACTTCCCCATGGTTTCCACACTTTCCTGAACAAACACGAGGGCTGGCAACTTAGGTGTCGTGAAACAGGAAAGCTGGGTTCTTTTGAAATGGCAAACATGGCACCCAAACCCAGGTTTTCAAGTGACAGAGCCCACCTTGTGTTTCCTTTGTCATTGCAGATCACAGTCAGACTTGCCCCCCTGGGTCGCGGGGTGACCTAGAAGCCTCAGGATTTTGCTCAGCGACATGCGCACGTTCTTGTTTCATTTCCTTGAAATTTAATTCTCCCAGAGAAAAACAAACAAACAAACAGATATGCCATGACGAGTAAATGGTTTCAAGTCAAATTCCAGGTTCTAAGGTAGTGACATCAAACAAACAGGTTGGGGAAGAACAGAGCGGACTTTCCCTTCAGGTTTCTATCATGCTCCCGCAAAGCAAATAGAAAGGAGCCATAAAACCTGATGAGGTCATCTCCAGTAAGTGTAGGATGTCCCTCATGGCAACATCAGAAGCTGCCAGATGTGGCTTCTGACTCAGCCGGAAGACTGGAGGGGATCAGGCAAAAACCAGACTCAACCCTCAAACAAACCCTCCACAAATAGTGTGGAGCAGTATTCCCTCTAAGCTGAGTTAGTGTGAGCTAGCTCACAGTTTTTCAGCCTCCAGCTCACAGGAAGGATGACTCTAGAGCCAACTAATTTATGCAGTAGCCAAATCGCTCGCTCACAAATTTAATGCCAGTAGGCTCACAGAGTAGAATTTTAGCTCATAAGATTCCACAGCTTAGAGGGAACATTGGTGTGGAGCCCACCTTCCTCCCAGAAGCCTTCCTCCAGAGCCTGGAAGTGCCACTTCAGTTGGAGGACGGCTTTGAGCTTTGTTCAGTAGGCCGATCGGGTACTGGT
>NW_015178113.1:0-1006 GCF_001447785.1 Gekko japonicus
CATATGGAGTATCCAAACCTTTTTCAAAGGCAGCACCCCTGGCTAGAGTAATCTTGCCTGGATATGACAAAAGTATGAGCAACGGGCCCCAAGTCATTTCTTTCCAAGTAGATGCACGGCTGGCGTACGAACCAAAGGCCACAACTCCCCTCGCCACAAACATCTTTTTTCAGGGAGGGTGCTGTTCTACCCAGCACAAGCTGAATATCACATCCAAGATTTCATAGCCCCCTAAACCAACAGGACCTCCATTTTGTCTGGATTAAGTTTGTTTGCTTAGCAGCTGTTACTTATGACCATTTTAAATACATACTGGGATCACAAGGCCAACAGGGTTATGATAACATATGAAACAGAGCCAAACTTTTACTCCCCAATCCTGCAAATGGTTGCCAGTATAAAGTGTCAATGCGGAAGCATACGGGAAAAAAACTGAGATTTTTTAATACAGAAAAGTGGCTTGTTCTTTTTATAAACAAGTTAAAAAAACAACACATGAAATGTCTAGGTTTATCTAGACCAGGGGTGGCCAAACTGTGGCTCTTTCACACACCTATTGTGCGGCTCCTGGCAGGGCAGACGGGGAAGCTAAATATCATTCGCAAACAAATATCATTGGACAAATAAAAATCATTATCAATATCTGCTTTTACCGCTTTTGTTATTATTTTTGGCAGTCTCATTTAATGTTAATAAAAAGCAAACCTGCATATTTCCCAGTAAAAATGTGTAATATTTGTTCATATCTCGCTGCTCTCAAACATCTGACATTTATTCTAGGTGGCTCTTATGTTAAACATGTTTGGCCACCCCGATCTGTACCTATATTCTATTGGTTTATCTATACCTATATTCTTGTTGTTTTAATGCAGAATTTTCCAAATACCCTTTTCTGTTATGCACACAGGTTTAACAGTGTAGAGCAAAACTGAGTTGAGAATAAGAAAGGAAAATTGTAATGTTCAGCAACAGACTATAGGTCAAAAGCAGAATGGGAAAACATCGT
>NW_015178114.1:0-1058 GCF_001447785.1 Gekko japonicus
ACTTAACCACTACACCAAACTGTACCTACCTTGACTCTCACTGTACCCTTTGGTGAAGGATTTTCTTCAAAACAGTCTTAATATTACATATGATACCGTCGGGGGTATACTGACAGTATTTTCTCTATGGACAGTTATCGCCCCCAGGAGGACTTGTACTTGTGGACTATTTTGGATTGTCTTGTTTTGGGAATCATCATACTGTGGTTTATGTGACTTTATGATGTGCATTCCACCCTTTCAACATGCTGTATGCGCTTACATATTCAGTGTATTTAATATATTCCTAGGAGTACCATTACTTGTCTTCAAAAACTTTTTGGGAGAGTTTCTACCTTTTCATTTGTAGGTTTACGCTTTTCCCTTCCTGGTTAGTTTTGTGGGGTGTGGATGCAATGCTCCCTCTAAGCTGCGGAGCCTTGTGAGCAAAAACTCTACTTTGTGAGCTGCTGGCATTAAAGCTGTGAGCGAGCGATTTGGCTCCTGCATCAATGAGTTTGCTCTGGAGCCCTCCTCCCTGAGCTAAGACAAAAACGTGTGAGTCGGAGGCTAAAGAACTGTGAGCTGGCTCACACTAACTCAGCTTAGAGGGAACACTGTATGAATGGAAGGCCGGGAGTTGTGGCCAGCTGGGGGAAAGCCAGCCGTTCAGGGCGAGCTTGTAAGCTCCGTCCCCGTCTTTCCTGGCCTGTGCTCTTTCTAAAAAAAAAACTTTGGCTCACGCTGGTGTTTTTCCGCAAGCTGCACGGAGCAGCGTATGGCAAAATCTATTTGAGCCCCATCTCCAGTATTTCCTTTGGATATTCAGGTAAGCGGCTCTCCCTTTGTGCCCTTCCATCTGTCGGTGAACCCCCCCTCCATCCTTCGGACGTGCTTGCTTGGCATCCGAGAGCCACGCTCTCTCTCTGCTCCCACCGTGTATGTGCTTTCATCCACATGCTGACTCTTGGGGGTAGCCTTCCGGTGCTTCGTGGGCGGCCAAGGAATGCTCCCTGCCTCTGTGCAATTTCAAACTCTGCGGTAGGCCCACTTGGCCAGGTCCCGAAGCCGGGAGCCGT
>NW_015178115.1:0-989 GCF_001447785.1 Gekko japonicus
TGCTTAAAGACTGCCAGGGAGGGGGAGCATTGGCTAATAGCCCAAGGTTATTGCCAATAGCCTTGACAGTAACAGTCAGAGGGGAAGGGGGCAGCTGATGGAAAGTGGCTGGCCTAAGACCTCCTTGTGAGCTCTTGGCAGACTTCAGATGTGTGTTGGAAACTTCACGCCTTTCAGTCCATTCCCTTGACTGCAGTTCGGCACTGGCCTCTGGTTCCCGCCTGTGCTTTACCAAGCAAAACAAACCCAATCCTGCCCCTGGCGGAACAAATGCAGGCGAAAAAAGTCCACACCCACCTTTCCATTGGGCAGAAGTCTGCGCACCTCCACTTTATCCAGATGCCACCCCGAATTGATCCCCGAACCATCATGTCCGATGCGGATCTTTTCGGTGATGTCGCCGATGTCCTCCAGCTGGAAAGAAAACACGACCAAGTGAGCCTGGGCTTTATGTTCTCGGCGTCTTCAGACCTGTCCTGTCCTTCACCTCTTCCTTTCTTCAGGGGAGCAAACTCGGGCAGAGGTTATCAAAGGGCGATTCTGCATCGAGCATTCGCTCCACACTTTCTCAACTGGGAGGGGAAAGTGCAGCTCAAAACCACATTCAGATACCCGAGGCCAATGCTGTACTGACTACAAAGTCACCCCTGAACGGCCACCTCATGATCTGGGCTGTGCAACTAGAGGCCTAGTAGGCCCAGGGAGCCTGTGTAGCAGTGGGAGGAGGCCAGGCCTACAACTCCCAGAAGCCTCTGAGAGGTTTTGGAGCCAAAATTAGCCAATCACAGAGAAAGGGGACTTATACTAAAAGAGCTGGTACAGAGGAAGAGCTGTTCTTCTTCCCAGGGAACAGGGCCAGAAGGAAGCAACCTGCATCCTGAGGGAAGGGTGAGTAGTCTAAGGCCACTGGAGATAGTGAGCTAGGGACTGTATATTTAGACACATTAGGGGACTTGATTCCTTTTCTTTTCACCCACTCACTGTTATTA
>NW_015178116.1:0-974 GCF_001447785.1 Gekko japonicus
AAAAAATCGAGCCCCCAGAAAAGGAACAATGAAGGAAATAGATTCTGCCCCCTGCCCCCAAAATGTAGCTTGAGGATAAAGGGTTTAAAAAAAAGTGTGAGAGAGAAAATATAAGGGGTGCTTTAGCCAAAACACTAAGGTGGACACTGAGAGTGTCCTCGAATACGTTAGAAGCCGGAAGGCCGCAAAGAGGGCCTTTGGAGGAAGAAGGGGTGGGAAAGGAAGATGGGAAACAGAGAGAAGCAAAGTGTTTATGTGTTTTGGCTTTTTTACAGAATACGTCAGCGCCATAAGCTGCCTTGGGATCCGCAGAGTGGAAAGACCGCTAGAAAATGGGCTAACTCAATATCCTGCAGCTGCTGTTATTTCAGGCACAGCACTGAAGAAACCGACAAGAAGCGACATTGTAGGGCAGCCTCAAAACAACAAGTTGGCTGACCAGTGGCCTACCCTAAAGGGTTCTTAAGGAGCTCAAATGTAAAATTTGGGATCTTCCAAAAATCCTGCTTGTCTTTAAAATCAGTCTCCCCTGCGGAGGATGGGTTATTGCAAAGACGGCCATCCTCATATGTTTTTAAAGAGAGACTTACTAAACACCCAGAGGAACAAGCCCTGTTTAGGAAGAATCAGCATGGCTCTTGCAGAGGGAAGTCTCCCCCCCCCAATACACCCCCTTTTGGTATTATTTGAGTGGATTAACACGCCAGGCAAGTGAAGTGTGATGTAAGTATCAAGGGGTTCACACGCTAATCACACCCATGGGTCTAAGCTAACAGCAACTAACCTGGGGTAGCCAGGTTGTGCTGCAGTAAAACAGATACATTCGAGTCCAGGAAACACCTCAAGAGACCAAGAAGATTTTGGAGGGGGAGTTGTTTGTATGAGCTTCCGAGAGTGAAAGTTCCTTTCGTCATATACTGTGAGGACCTCTGGCTTAGATGGCTTGAAAAAAAGAGAGAGACTTCTTCGTGAAG
>NW_015178117.1:0-1011 GCF_001447785.1 Gekko japonicus
GCGATCCCCCCCAAATCGACCTCTGGTTGAGGGTATGTAAAGTAGGGCACCATATGCCTGACAGGCAGTTTCCTATAGGAGTAGTGATTTTAGGAATGTTCTGACACATAGCCCTGGCAGTTCACCAGATGGAAGAGCAGCTCACAGGTGCATGGATTTCCAGTTTCAGACTTCTCTCAGAAACATTTCAAAATCCACCCTCCCACCTTTGCACCTCAAAGACTTCCTGTTGCCTTAATTCATAATTCCCCCTTTCATCCTGGCCTCAATCCATCATGTTCCAAACCCCTCAACACAGATTGTTCTCATAATTCCCAGTCATGCTTGCCATGATGCATAACAGTAGGAGGTGGCATATAAACATAGACTAACATCAGATGCCAAAGAAAATTGCCATTAAAATTAATGTATATAGTGCACACACACACACACACATATATAAAAGAACAGTTGGTTTTTATACCCCGCTTTTCAGTACCCAAAGGAATCTCAGAGCAGTTTACAATTGCCCTCCCTTCCTCTCCCCAAAGCAGACACCCTGTGAGGTAGGTGGGGCTGAGAGAGCTCTGGGAGAACGGTGACTGACCCAAGGTTACCCAGCTGGCTTTACGTGGAGGAGTGGAGGAATGGTTCTCCAGATTAGAGTCCACCACTCTTAATCACTATACCAAACTGGCTCCCACTTTGCCTGAAAGGCTGGCTTGTCCCATGAATTTGGATCTATTTGCAAATGTTTGCAGAACCTGACCAGCGAAGTCAATGCAGAAAACAAAGAAAAGACAAACATTTTTAATCAAAGCCAAAGGAACTGGCTATCTTCTTTAATGTGTCTTAATGTGGCTTTTCATCAAAACAATGCATTCAGCATAGTGAAAATGAAACAGAGTCAAGAATGGCTTTTCTGTATTAACGGGTCTCAGTTTTTTTCAGCAAGCCTTCTGTTTTATTGTGCCAGGAAGTAGCATCAGGGGAAGGCTCAGTCTCTATACCCTGTTGTTGGCTCTCCAGAGA
>NW_015178118.1:0-983 GCF_001447785.1 Gekko japonicus
TGAACAAATATGTAAGTGTAGTGGGGAGGGATAGTCACGCAAGACGGAGGGGAAGGTTTGGTCTCAGCCATATTATGAAAAGTTTTTGGCTCATTGTGCAGGAAGCCAAATACCTCCCAGAGGAATGGACTGAGAACTTATTGAACCTTGAAGTCCATTGATGTGCAGTCTTTAAAAAGAGAAGTATCACTGGAGATTATGAAACCATCTGGCACTCCTTTGGGGTCATGCATTATAGACACTGCTTCTGTTTGTTTGTTTGCTTATTTATTTATTCAGATTTGTACCCCGCCCTACCCGCCATAGCATAGCTGTTCTTTTTCCTCTTCTTTTATTCTCTCTTTTTTGTGTTTCTTCATCTTGTCCCTATTTCTTTCTATTTGTATGTCTAAGCCTGTGCAGGTCTTGTATGTCTTCTTTGATTTCTATAACATGAATGCTTTTGTTTAAACTGTTAAGTGCTAGGGAAACTGGCAAATTGCTATGAATGCTTCAATCTTGTTCAACATGTGATATTCCAATACATTTTGATATGCAATTGATGCAAAGAACGAGATAGAACCAATGAGACAGTGTGGACGGATTACGTACAGCAGTGGAAGAAAGCAACCTCAGACAGTGAGGGGCAAAGAAAAGGTACTGAAGGTCAACTGAAGGACTTAGGACACAGTTGAAAGGGCTGGGAGGTATCTTGGTTGCTTCTGCCCACAGCAGTAATAGAAAGAGGAGATGCTTGCACAAATGGCAGAAGCCTACATTGTTGAGAAGAACCTCTGTCTAGTTTGGGTTGTGTTAGAGGTTGTGAAGGAAGCTGAGGAACACCTCTGGAGCCTTCTTCTGAGGCCAAGGTCATATCAATCCATAAATCAGAAAGGGGATAGGTGTTAAAATTCCTGTTATACAAATCAGTAGGTGTCAAAAATCAGTAATGCTACAAATGATTTTTTAAAAAATCTGGATCTCAGTATTCTAAAGTCCAAACA
>NW_015178119.1:0-1003 GCF_001447785.1 Gekko japonicus
CCCCCCCCTCCTGTGTGTCTCAGTAATGTTAACGAATAATTTTTAGTACATTAAAAATTAGTTCCATTTTCTTTTCCCAAATGTTGCACAACCTCTAGGTGGGGCCTGGAGATTTGCGAGCATTACGGCTGAATGGGTGAAATGTGTGAGCTGGAGGCAAAAAACCCCCTGTGCACTAGCTCACGCTAACTCAGCTTAAAGGGAACGCTGCTTCCGGCTCACACATTTTTGTCTTCGCTCCGGAAGGGATGGCTCCAGAGCAAACTAATGTATACAGTGGACAAATCGCTCGCTCAGAACTTGAATGCCAGCAGCTCACAAAAGTAGAATTTTTGCTCACGAGACTCCACAGCTTAGGGGGAGCATTAAGAACATAAGAGCATAAGAGACGCCAATCCAACACTCAGTCCAATACTCTGTATCACACAGTGGCCGGAAACAACAGTGCCATCAGGAGGTCCACCAGTGGGGCCAGGACAACAGAAGCCCTCCCACTGTTGACCCCCCACCCCCAAGCACCAAGAAGACAGAGCATCACTTGCCCCAGAGCCCCTATCTATACCTTGTGGCTAAGAGCCACTGATGGACCTCTGCCCCATATGCCTATTTAATTCCCTTTTGAAGCCGTCCATGCTTGTAGCTGCCACCACCTCCTGTGACAGCATTGTAGCCGACCCTGCTTCGCTTCTGAGATCTGATGAGATCGGGCTCGCCTGGCCACCCAAGCCAGGCCTCCCCAGCTCCTCCGATTATACAATCCTTCCTTTGGAAATCTAAAGTTGGTGTTTCCAGAGCACACAAAGACTGTAGGCAGTTATGTTAGTGGAACAGCAGCAGGAGTGATGACAGCAATCACAGCGACAAGACTAATTAATAATAATTTATTGCGATGATTATAGCACCATAAATGTAGATGTCGTTTTGTAGAAGTTAGGTCTGCGCCCCATCGAGTTTCAAATCAAAAACTTGACACAGAGCAACCAGGGGTCACTTCCTGCAGGAG
>NW_015178120.1:0-985 GCF_001447785.1 Gekko japonicus
TCAATTTGTATCCCGCCTTGCTGGTGAACCGGCTCATTCATTAATTCTAACCAAGATAGAGTTTGACCATCCCAGATATTCAGCAGTGTAGATACCTCCTTATTAATTTCTGAATGGTTGTATACAACTATATCTGATCGTCAAAGAGGTATTTTAACCTAAATATCGCCAGTAGAGCTTAGTCGATTTGTATGTAAACTGTCGTTTAATATATTGCTTGAGATTGTCTGATTGGTGTCTTTTTTTTTTTCAATTTAGTGGCAACGACTAAAAGCCTTTGGTCACACATGCTAAATAATCCACTTTCAGTGCACTTTACAACTGGATTTTGCCAGTTTACACAGTAAAAATCGAGTTCGAAAGTGCCTTGAAAGTAGATTATTTAGCGTGTGACCGCACCCAAAAAGTTCTCCAGGTATTCTGCCAGAGGATTCCTCTCCCATTCAAATTGCAGCCTTCTGCAACATCTGGTGGAGTTGCAGACAAATTTGCACAGGGATGCACACAATGCTAATGATCACAGCTAGCAATGCCAGTGTTAGTGGGTTGTACCATGCATTCTGTAACTCAACATGTTTCCCCATATTATGAGATTGTGTGACTCTTTCTCATTTTTCACAGTGGCCAATAACACAGCAGAGAATCCCCTAGTACTCAGCAATATGGAAAACTGGTGTTATGAATTGGGATTGAATCACCCTGATTGAATCACTCTGGGGACTGGCTGAGCTTGGAGCAAAAGAACAATAGCCGACCAGGACACTGGAATAAACCAATCTAGTAGTAATGTTTTGTAAATAGCCTATCACGGGGAGTGTATGTGTGAGGTGTGGTGTTTTGCATGCATATAAGCAGGGCTGCAGCCCTGCTACAGTTGTCTTAGAGTTTAGCTGAAATCACTAATACACTATGAGCTGATCACTTCATGGGTCTCAAATCCAGTATATTTCAACCGGACTTCACAGCTGCTTGTCAGTTTCAAAAA
>NW_015178121.1:0-981 GCF_001447785.1 Gekko japonicus
AAATATAATACTACATAAGGTAAAAAATAATTTTTCCATTGCTGATATTTGTTCATTGGCTATGCCAGAATATCTACCAACAATGAGAAACATTTGACCACAGAAACAGTGCAGTAGTTAAGCTAGTTTGTATTGCTTGGCTTGCTCCCAAGGCAGTGTTGTAATTTAGGATCCTTTTAACTTTTACTTCACTTTAACACTGACTTGTGAACCAAAATATAGTTGGCTTGTTACAGAAGTGGATTAATGGAGCCAAATTACAGAGTATGTTATGGCCCAGAATGGTTCATATGGTCATCAACCTTAAAATGTCATGTTGTGTTGTAGAGCAGGACACATTTGTTCGTATGCACTTGATTTGTGTAATGCTTGGGGTTTTGGAATCCCCTTCCACTTACATACCCTCTTGATGGTGAGAGTAATGGCTCTAAAGTGGCAGGGGAGAAGAGGAAAAATTATTTCAGTATCTCTCCTTTTCCTCTGTCCCTTTTCCCCACCCCAATGCATGTCTTGAATGGATGGCATTCATAGAATACACCAGGCACTGCAGATGCTGTCCATCCCAGCTATGGGAGGGGTAGGGGGAGAGAAGAGAACAGGAGGGGAAAAATAATGGAGAGATGCTGCAATTATTTTTTGTCCTCTCAAGGACGTCCTACTACTGTCACTTATTCCCCATCAGGCGGGCAGATGAGTGAAGGGGCAAATTTTCTGATTTCAGATTTACCATCCAAACCAGACAGAAATTTGGCAGCTGGGGAAATTGTCTCACTGTTAAGATGGGTATTTGGAGCTGCTGAAACTCATTCTCTAACCCACAGAAGTACAAACTCTGTCAGCATCTCTAATGTCCACATCGTTATTTGTGTTGTAAGTAGAGTGTATCGACACTGGTTCACTGCCCCTCTAGGCATGCATACAGTGTTTTTACACTGAAGATACTGATGTACAGAAAATAATCCTTTCTGAGTGTGCGTGTTT
>NW_015178122.1:0-1020 GCF_001447785.1 Gekko japonicus
TCTTCCACCAGGCTTTCAAGTAGGAGCCGTCATTGCCTCTACCGGCACCGCTCCACTATAGAGGGATACTGCCGGAGGACCAAATAACATCTATCTATAGCCCTGGCCCTCCCCCCTTTCTGGTATACAAGACGTTGGGATCTTTCTATTCTTGCATCCTGATTGAACTGAATTTTAACTGTTTTACCTATTTTATACTGTGTGCACTTGGTGCCTTGTTGTAAGCTGCCCTGAGCCTGCTCACGGGGAGGGCAGGGTATAAACATAATGAAATAAATAAATAAATTAGCTCAGGAAGGATGGCTCCAGAGCAAACTAATTTATGCAGTATCCAAATCGCTCAGTCACAACTTTAATGCCAGTAGCTCACTGTAATGTATTCATATCAGACCGCATGCGAGGCAAGGGCTCCACACGGTCAGGCGAGACGTCCGAGCTTCGCTCCCGAACACAATGGGCTAAGCGGATCCTAGCCCGCACCAATTGGTGAGCTAGGCTCCGGGCCCATGGAACTCTCAGCCACTGTAAATAACCAGTCACTTGAGTGGGGTGTGTATTGGGTTTGGGGTTTTCAGGGAATATAAGCCGGCCTGCGAGCCGGCTAGCATTGTCTTGTTCTGCACTAATAAAAGTATGAGAGCTGTAATCACTCGTCAGTCTCAGTAGTTTTCACTCACAAAGTAGAATTTTTGCTCTCAAGACCCCACAGCTTAGAGAGAACATCGGTCACATCAGTGCTTGGTTCTTGTGCCCCTTTCTTACACACCCAGGGAACTGCTGATTGCCATTTTGGGGTCAGGAAGCAATTTTTCTCCAGGCTGGTTTGGCCAGGGATCCTGGAGGTTTTTTGTCATCTTTTGGGCATGGGGCAGGGGTCACTGGGGGTGTGGAGGGGGAGGTATTTGTGAATTTACTGCATTGTGCAGGGGGTTGGACTAGATGATCCTGGAGGTCCCTTCCAACTCTATGATTCTATGATTTGTATAATCCTTCAAACTTTGGCCATTTGTGCTAAGTGCC
>NW_015178123.1:0-1034 GCF_001447785.1 Gekko japonicus
TCTGTCTAACCAGTTTTCAGAAATCCAATATAAGTAAGTGGCTGTTGTTACATCTGATGGCACTGAAACCAGTAAATTAATCCTGGGTTGTGTGAAACTGCCCTTCTTTTTGCCTCTTCTGAATAAAATGCTGGTCAGTTTCATTTGGGGTTCCAAAGTTCCGGTGTGATGAAAGGAGAAGAAAAAATTTCTCTCCACATAGTTCATGATTTTAATAAACCTCTATTATAATGCCTCCCCACACACAATTTTGATGATCTTTTTTCAAAAGTCTTTTGCTACAGAGAAGGTGCTTAATTTTACCTGGGTTGTACAATGTTTCTAGATTTAGACAAGATCAGGAGGGGTGAGAATTAGCACCCATGTGCATTGCGGCCTTCCCAACAGTTTTTCTTTCTCTGGAGACATTCCCAGGGAATTCCCTAGAGGTGTCTCAACTGCTGGTGCTTGCTTCAGTGGCAATTTCCCTTTAAACCACTTTACGGATTTACTTCTCTTTATACCCCACCTTTCTCCCTCATGGGGATGCAAAATAGCTGACATCACTCGCCTCTTCTCCATGTCATCCTCACAACACCCCTGTGAGGTAGGTTAGACTGAGAGTGATAATAAATAAATAGTGTGTGACTGGCCTAAGGTCACCCAGCCAGCTTCCATGGCACAAGAAGAAGAGGAAGAAGAGATTGTATTTATACCCTGCTCTTCAATCGGAGTCTCAGAGCGGCTCACAAGCTCCTTTCCCTTCCCCTCCCCACAACAGACACTCTGTGAGGTAGGTGGGGCTGAGAGAGATCTTTCCAGAACTGCCTTTGGGAGAACTATGGCTTGCCCAAGGTCATCCAGCAGCTGCAAGTGGAGGAGTGGGGAATCAAACCCAGTTCTCCCAGATTAGAGTCCGCACACTTAACCACTACACCAAACTGGCTCTCAAGTAGGGATTCAAAACTGGCTCTCCCAGATTCTAGTCCAACACTCTCAACCATTGCACCACCCTGACCCTCTTTGTGTCAGATTGCTAAAAGGTAGGTGTCCTT
>NW_015178124.1:0-1159 GCF_001447785.1 Gekko japonicus
CCACCTGACCTTTTGGTGCCAGGCCAGAATATGTCTTTTTATCCAGTGTTTCAGTCGAGGGGTTCCAACTTTTAAAAACAGTTTGTACGATCTGCTTTTAGCGTGTGGACCATGTTATCTGTATTAATTTAGGCTGCCTAATGTTGTTTGCTCCTGCCAACCTAGCAGTTCGAAAGCAAGAAATTGCAAGTAGATCAGTAGGTACCACTTCAGTGGGAAGGTAACAGCGTTCCGTGCGCCTCGGTGTTTAGTCATGCCGGCCACATGACCACGGAAATGTCTTCGGACAGCGCTGGCTCTTCGGCTTGGAAACGGAGATGAGCACCGCAACCCTAGAGTCAGATTCGACTGGCTTTTGAGCAAGGGAACCTTTACCTTTACTATAATGTTGTTTGGGCTTGTTTTGATACCGGTAATTCTTATGTCATTGTGTTTTATGATTTTTATTGTGTTGGTTTTTTTAAACTCAGCTGCCCGGAGCATGTCTGGAGGGGCGGCATATATATTTGCTACATGATCAAGTAAAACGTTTCGATATCACAACTGAAGTATATCCCACGGGGCGTTTAGAAAATGCTGTAAGCCCTCACAGTCACAGGTATGTCTAAATAGATTCTAAAAATGAATTAATTGAAATGCTTGCTTTTGATGCCCCGTCTAAATGGCTGGGAGGAAAAACTCCTTCCTTACATTTTGGGGTGAGAAATACCATGCAGTAGAATAGTTCAATCTGAGTCCAGTCGCACTTTAGAAGCCAATAAGAATTTCAGGGTATACACTTTCCAGAGTCAGAGCTCCCTGGGACTCTTGAAACTCATACCCTGAAAATTTTGTTGGTCTCTAAGGTGCTACTGAAGAAGAGGAGAAGAGATTGAATTTATACCCTGCCCTTAACTCGGAGTCTCAGAGCGGCTTACCATCTCCTTTCCCTTCTCCTCCCCACTGTGAGGGAGGTGGGGCTGAGAGAGCTCTTTCGAGAACTGCCCTTGAGAGAACAGCTCCTTGACGCAAAGTCACACCAGCGACTGCATGTGGAGGAGTGGGGGATCAAACCTGCTTCTCCCAGATTAGAGTCCGCAGTGCTAACCACTACACCAAACTGCCTCTACTGGACTTGAATCAAGCTGTTAACATAAGAACAGAACAGAAGCCAATGTTG
>NW_015178125.1:0-1004 GCF_001447785.1 Gekko japonicus
CGCACAACTGGTGGTATTGCACACCTTGGTCAGAGTTTTCCTAGGGAAAGGTTGCCTGAGGAGCATTGCTGTTGACAGTGTTTCAACAGAAAACACTGAGGTGATCTTATCAGGACTTTACCTCATGTAAACAAGTAAAGGAGTATGATTAAAGTCAGTTCTCCTCAAAATTTTCAGTATCCCTTGTTTTAAGTACAGATGCTATGCACTTCACAGTGAACATCCAGGGTAATGGATGGTTAGGCAATCAAATGATGCCAAGGATGGTACATCTATAAACGCCAGGAGTCACAGATACAAAACCACAGGTTCAAACTGACACTCTGTGTCACGCAGTGGCCAGATGGTTAGGCAATCAAATGATGCCAAGGATGGTACATCTATAAACCCCAGGGGTCACCGATACAAAACCACAGGTTCAAACTGTACCAGACAGATTAGCAGCCATTGATCAGACAAGCATGTGAACACCAAACGGTCAGATTTTATTTTAAAAATTACTCTATTTCTGTATGGCTGACTGGTTTTTCCATTCTTCATTTAAAATATTTGCAGCAAAGAAGTGAGGATTAATACGCAACCTGACCAACAGGATGCTTGTAAGCAACTTTATTTATTTATTTCTCAAATTTCTACCCTGGCCTCCCAGCCAAGGCTGGCTCAGGATGGCTTGACCTGCCCACCAAAGAATTGGCTCCTTGTTCACAACAGGTAAGCAGGATGTCAACCAAACTGGCGGGTGTTCAATCACTCGCTTTAAGATGAAACTCAGATTCATATGCTAAAAACATATTCTAAGGCTAAAACTTAAGGGCAATTTATGATTTCATGGCCTCATACCACTTTATAAATTGGGGGACACATTGCTTTTGATTGGAAATACTATTCTAGCAACGTTTCTCTAGCTATTGGGTGTCAGATGAACTGAGATTATATATGTTTTGTTTTCAATATAAACTTGGGGTTCTTAGAAAGCCACTAGGATTCCAGAAAACTTCTGGACC
>NW_015178126.1:0-982 GCF_001447785.1 Gekko japonicus
CACTACACCAAACTGGCTCTCCAGTTAGAGAGGGTAGAGTTTGAGGAAGAAGCTTAGCAGGGATGTGATACCATTAGTGTTAAGTCGCTCACTTAACAAAGCAGTTGGAGAGTGATTCAGCAAGAACACAACTTTATTCGTCAACTCGAACACAACTCCAACACGGATCAACATCTGATAGCCAGAACAGCCTTTACATTGCAGCTGTCCTGCTTTTAAACATTCCCGGCTAATGTAGCCACACCCACTGTACAAATACCAACCAATAAGGTTGTTCACAGAAGGACCAATCACGGATGTTCCCACTCAGGGAGCTTGCTTGAAGGTGATTGGTTAGGTGCTTCCTGGGCTAGTAACACGATTGGATGGATTTGGATCCTAGCCCAGGACGAAGCTTAACATTACAAGTCAATGAGATGTTTCACATACATCATGCATTCCATGGCTTGCTAGTTTCCTGCTGGGGGGGCACAATTTGCTCTTTGTTTCCAGCACAAACCAAAAGTGATGTCATCATGCCAGGTGACTCTCTAGCATTCACCCCAAACTCTTTGGTTAAACAATGGAGTTTGAGGGGAATGCTAGAGTGTTACCCCTGGCATGATGACATCACATCTGGGTTGAAATGGAAACAACATCATTGCACAAGGAATGCCAATCCCCTCCCCCCACAAAATGGAAGTTTCTGCCTTCCCCATCTCCTGCTGGTTGCCCGGCTATGTGTGGCAACTCTAGATGCCACAGAGTCCGCCCTTCAAAGGTGCCATTTTCTTCAAGGGAACCGATCTATATATTCTGGTGATCAGTCATAATTCTGGGAGAACTCCAGGCCCCATCTAAAGGTTAACAACACTAGTGCAGAAAAATAATGCAGTCTGAAGACAGAAATGTAAGTTAAAAAGAAGCCTGAAGCTGCCATGGTTCTGTGTCAGCCTCTCCTTTTTCTGGTAGTTTGCAGTCTAAGCCAATGGACCCAGTCAGG
>NW_015178127.1:0-971 GCF_001447785.1 Gekko japonicus
GCAGACATACTGCAGTTGGCCAAGTTAAGTGCATATTTTCGTTGGGTTGACCAGCTGTTACTATACAAAAAAAAAATTACCCCTAGATAGCTGAACTGCTTTCCTCGTTCCACGGATTACCCTTGACTCTCCAACAAAAACACTTTCAGACCTTGGGGGGGCACACATAATTTTGCATTTCCCCCCAAAATTAATAGACAATAAATTAGAGTTGCAATAAGCCACAAGCAGACAATAAGCACTTGAGTCCAGATGTGATAAGAAAAATATCACAGCATCATTGGCATAGTGGAGTATGATAGGGACCAAGTTTTGGAAAGTGACCAGTCTCAGAACAGGTGACAGATTGCTCATAAATAAATTAAAAAGACAGGGAGCTGAAATACACCCCTGTTTAACCCCCCTGATTTGTGGAGATCTTACTGGTTAATTCACCCTGCAAACCATAATGTACTTGACAGCTAGTTGAAGAGTATAATTTACAAATAAGAAAAGCAATCTCTTATCCATCAAGGTCTTTATTAAGTATTGAGATGAGGCAGATCTTTTCATATCAGTATGCTTCTTTATTGAACTTCCAAATCAAAGACACAAGCTCAACAGGAGCCGATTTATACTTGAAAAACCACACCCACCTTAAACAACAACCACTACCAAGTAGGCAGCCAGAATCCTTCATTTGCATGAACTATATACAGTGTAACTAATTAGCTATTGGGTTATAATCAACAAATATGATTGAACGTTACCAGTAACAGAAGCAATAGTCTTGAAGGCTTTTGAAGCCTTGTTCAGACTCAAGTTCCACCAGTACATAATACCCCTTCCCCCTAAGTTTGTGATACCCCATTGCAAACAAAGTCTCTAAGGTATGCAAGGGGGATGGAATACCTGCTGTGACCTGTATAAACCTTAAGTCCCATTGATGGGCACCCTGGCATTGGCAGCGGGCTCTACCCTGCTAGCAGGAG
>NW_015178128.1:0-1309 GCF_001447785.1 Gekko japonicus
TCTCTCTGGCAGGGGGTGTGGAAGCAAGCCAACGGTTTCCCGGAGGGCACCGCAGTGCCCCACCAAAGGCTCCAACACCTTTTGCACAGACCTTTTGCACAGTCGCAGCCAGGCACTATCGAAAACGTCGCCACTTCCTAGCGGGGTCCAGTGACATCCTTCCAAAACAGGAATGAGAAAATACAGCAGGCCTGGCAGGCCCGGCTCCAGCAAGCATGAAGCGGGCGGGGGGGGGGGGAAGGGTCTGGATTGCTGCCCTGAGCCACCCAACTTCCTGACATATCAAATGACTCCATCCCAAACGACAGGTGGATGTTGACAAACGAGAATGGTGACCTGATGGAAAAGAGGGACTGGCGAGGCTGATAATGGGACCCCGTGAGCTTTATGGGAAGGCCTCTGAAAGAGAGGTTGACGTCACCCACTCACGGCAGAACCAGCCATCGCAGGGAAGGTAGATGTGATTTAATGGTTCTGTCTGTTATAATGGAGCTGCGGTGGCTCAAGTGGTTAAGACGCTGAACTGCAGGCTGTGGAAGGTCGATAGTTCAGCAGTTCGAGACCCGAGTGTGCCGCATGACGGAGTGAGCTCCCGTCTCTAGTTCCAGCTCCTGCCAACCTAGCAGTTCGAAAGCAAGAAATTGCAAGTAGATAAATAGGTACCACTTCGGTGGGAAGGGAACAGCGTTCCGTGCGCCTTGGTGTTTAGTCATGCCGGCCACATGACCACGGAAACGTCTTCGGACAGCGCTGGCTCTTCGGCTTGGAAACGGAGATGAGCACCGCAACCCTAGAGTCAGACTCGACTGGCTTTCGAGCAAGGGAACCTTTACCTTTTACTGTTATAATGCCTGGATCATTCTCTGTCCCTTCGTTTTGTGAGCTTTTCTTAAATTTTTAAAAAATAGATTGTACAGCAAAAAAGAACAAAAGGTGTCTTCTTCTGGGTCAGGTTATTGGTCCATCTAGCTAAGTCCTGCCTGAGTGGATGTATTTCAGTGGCAGCGCACCTGATTGGCATGTTGATGGTCACAGGGTCAATCCCTGATATCCCCAGTTAAAGAATCTTTAGCCAGAGACCCTAGAGCAGAAGTCTCCAACCTTTTCACCATGTGGGCACCCGTGTTCCCTCTAAGCGGAGCTAGTGTGAGCTAGCTCACATTTTTTTACCCTACGGCTCACAGATTTTTGTCTTAGCTCAGGCAGGAAGGAGGGCTCCAGAGCAAACTAACTCGCTCAAGCCAAAGCGCTCGCTCACAACTTTAATGCTCAGTAGTCACAAAGTCAAAGCAATGGTATTCTCAGTAGT
>NW_015178129.1:0-1058 GCF_001447785.1 Gekko japonicus
TTGTTTCCTAGCAGCAAAAAATAGGGGGTTGTTATGAAATAATATGGTAATCCTTTACTACTTCTATGCCACAAATCTAAATGGATGGTTTACGCATCATACTCTTGTAGTTCCATCCTGTACTGTACATTCATAAGTATTTATTATTTATTTATTCAGTGTATACCCTGGCCCTCCCCTTCCAAGGCAGGCTCAGGGTGGCTTACCCCTCCCCGCCAAGGCAGGCTCAGGGCGGCTTACATAAAAAGGCATAAGAACACACTTGAAGCACTCACAGTCAAAGCCAAGAGGCCATTATGTGGGTGATAACATGCAAAACCATTCTGGAGATACACATCTTTTTTTCTCTTTGCAGTGACCATTGTGTAATGACATGGACGGACAGAGGCATTTATATCTTCCTTCCCCAAAATGTCCAAGTTTTGCTCTGGAGTGAAATGAAAGGTGAATTTTATGTTGTTTAGTGTACGTGTCTTTTTATAAACATACATACATACATATTAGACTTCTATACCGCTCCTTCCCGGAGGCTCGGAGCGGTTTTACATAGACATTTAATTGCCTAGCTAGGGCCACAATGCAAGGGGGAGGGTGAATGCCTTACCAGGCACCTACGCAGCAATGGTCTTCTTCTGAGTCTCTGACAACTCCAGTTAAAAGTACTATGTAGTAGGTGATATGAAAGATCTCTGCCTGAGTCCTTGGAGAACTTCTGCCAGATTAAGTGATTACTGAGGGTCCTCCTCCTCCTCCTCTGATGTTTCTGAAGCAAGAACGGATAAGGGTTACTTCAGAAAACCAGAACCTCCAGCAACTTCATGTCTTGGACCATGAGACAGATATTGTGCACTTAAAATTAAAAAGATAAGGAAATCTTGTAAGATTTGGGCTATACATTTGGAAAAAGATTATTGGTCAAAATGACAACAACGTTGAAGTGGGTTGTAATTTGCTACTGAATCGTTAAATCCAAGTAGCAGTGAGTCTCAGACAAGTGCTCAGTACACAGCAACACATTGCAAACAAATAGTAGATTTTTGATAAAGCTTGATTTATTT
>NW_015178130.1:0-973 GCF_001447785.1 Gekko japonicus
TATTTGGGTAACACATCTGATTCCTGAACAGCACCAAGGCTTTTATCTTTTGCTCTCAGCTTTTCTTTAAAGCTCAGCATTGGAGTTTGTAGGCTTACTAAATGGAACATGCTGTACCTAGAGTCACCAGCCCCCCCCCCCCCGGCCCCCCGGCCACTGGTGGGGGACATGGGGAGTAAGTTTCCCAGATCCAGGTTGAGAAGCTCCTGGAGATTTGGGAATGGAGCCTGGGGAGGTCAGGGGCATTGGTGGGATACAATGCCATGGAGCCTGCCCTCCAAAGCATCCATTTTCTCTATCGGGACCGATCTCTGTCATCTGGAGATTAGCTGTAATGTGCAGGCAATGTGCAGTTCTGGTTGGTGGCTAGTTTTCCCGGAGAGCTCCTTTGAGATTGGAGGCAGATCTTGTAAGGGAGATCCCCCATTTGAATTTATCCCCGGATCTGAAGGTTCTAAACTTAATCTAGATCCCAGTGCGGCTTCGGTTTGTAGGGATGCCAGCTGTAAATTGGGAAATTCCTGGAGAATTCTGGGTGGAGTCTGGGGGGGGGGGCAGGGTTTGGGGGAAGATGTCACCATGGCACAATGCCATAGAGTCCACCTTCCAAAGTGGTTGTTTTCTCCAGGTGAACTGATCTCCTTTGGACATCCGTTGAAATCCCGGGAGATCTCCAGCCATCACCTGGAGGTTGGTAACACTGTCCGTTTGGCAAAAAATTCCATTCGCGGCCCTTCCCGCTCTGCAACATAATCAATGCACCCATGTGCATGAGCGTCAGGGTGGCCAACTATCTCTTGGGTGATTCCTGGAGATTTGGAGGTGGAACCTGCAAGGGGGGGGGAGAATTTGGGGACGAGTTTCACTAAAGATCTATGGTCTCCCTTAGAGTTCAGTTTCTGAAGCTGCCCTTTTCTCCAGCAGCACTGAGCTCTGTAGTCTGGGGATCAGTGATAATTCCAGGAGATCTCCA
>NW_015178131.1:0-979 GCF_001447785.1 Gekko japonicus
TGCTTTTTTTACACAAATACAGTCAGTTTTAACTAAGCAAATTATGTCAACGATGTGCTCCGGAATGTTCCGTGTCATTTCGACGTTCCTTCCTCTGTATAAGAATTTTTATTGTCTTCTACATTACTTAGGCTATTTGGATTGGAGTATCCTTGAAGAAAAATCTTACTGTAAATGTTTATTTGTAGATAGAATCTTGTTCAGAAGAAGGAACGTCGAAACGACACAGGACATTCCGGAGCACATCATTAACATCATTTGCTTCATTAAAAACCACTTCTGTTTATTTGAAACTGACTGTATTTGTGTAAAAAAAAAAAAGCATATCACTTTAACTTATTTTAACAGCATATATTTTCTGATATTTGCAGTACTGTATTATTTAGTTTAGCGCACTTATCACAGTAATAATCCTTGTGTAGGGTTACTTAAGGTAGCAGAGCAAAAGAAGCAAGCAGCACACCTGCGTATTAGCTTTAAAGGGTTTACTGATTACTCATGGGGTAAAAAGGAAACTGGGAGTTTAAAGCAAAGAACATCCTGGTTAGCTGTTCTGACCTACATCTCTAAGTAACTGTTGCCTCCTGTCTGAGCCCCAGGCAGGAGTTAGAACAAAGGGCAGTAAAACTTTCTAAGCCTCCGCCCCCGGGACATCTTCAGATCTACTGATCAGCCAATAGACAACCCACGCGTTATGCATATTGTCACCTAGACTCCTGCTGGCGGGCAAGACCTGCAGGCTACTCTGTTGGTCCTAGGGCTATGTGATTAGGAAATTAGCATGCACAAGTAAACACATTAATTCTTTCGTGACATCAGGAAAGGAACTGGCTCCCAACAGGCGGATACCTCAGCTAGTTCAGAACACAACATCTTTCCTTGCCTCAAAACCTAGCCATTTCGGGGGCAGACGGACTGGCTGCACATTGGTTTCCAGGTTCAGTGTAGTGCCAGTTCAGAGCCAGTTTGGTGTAGTGGT
>NW_015178132.1:0-971 GCF_001447785.1 Gekko japonicus
GAGTGAGTGGCTGTCAGGAATCTCCGTGCTGAGGAAAGTTGCCGTTCTTCCGTCCCTGCCCTTTATGCAGATAAAAAACCTGACACCGATCCTGCTGGTAAAGAAAGTACTGGCTGGAACAGGGGTCCCCCAACCTTGTTGAGCCTGTGGGCACCTTTGGAATCCTGACGGGGTGGTGTGCGCAACCACAAAATGGCTGCCCTGGGAGGGGGAGCCAACCCTAAAATGGCTGCGGCAGGAAGTGCGGCCAACCACAAAATGGCTGCCACGGGAGGGAGGAGTCAAACCTAAAATGGCTGCCGCAGGAAGTGCGGCCAACCACAAAATGGCTGCCACAGGAGGGGGAGCCAACCCTAAAATGGCTGCCGCAGGAAGTGCGGCCAACAACAAAATGGCTGCCACGGGAGTGGGAGTCATCCTTAAAATGGCTGCCGCAGGAAGTGCAGCCAACCACAAAATGGCTGCCGCTGGAGGCGGAGCCAAATACACAGAGGAAGCCAGAGTGTAGGGGAGAAGAGTGGTGATTAGGGTAATTAATCAGGGTAATTAAAGCCCTTCATAGTCAGGTTCTGGCATACCTAAGGGACCGCCTTTCCCCATACATCCCCCAGAGAGCACTGGAATAGATGGAATGGCTGCCACAGGAAGTGCGGCCATCCACAAAATGGCTGCAGCTGGAGGCGGAGCCAAATACACAGAGGAAGCCAGAGTGCAGGGGAGAAGAGTGGTAATTAATCAGGGTTATTAAAGCCCTTCATAGTCAGGGTTTTCCCCATACATCCCCCAGAGCGCACTGGAATAGATGGTTGCCTAAGCCGTTTTGTAAATAATGTTGCTCTTGCTTATTAACTCTGTTCCAGTGTTTATTAATATGTTTTAACGTTTTAGGAGGATTTTAAATGATCATTTACATTAGGAGGATTTTAAATGATCATTTATGACTATTTATGTACCTGTGTGAGCCGCCCTGA
>NW_015178133.1:0-947 GCF_001447785.1 Gekko japonicus
GGCTTAGTTGGTGTCCTAAGCCTCTAGATACTGTGTCCAGCACCCTCCTTACTTCCCTTGACATACTCATAGATAGGCTGCTTGGAAGGCTTGGCAGATATATCACTGTGATGGCTCTCCTGGGCTCCTCTGCAGCCTCTGTTACTTCCTTGGTCCTGCTACATCATCTCCTTGCCCTTGCGAAGCCATGTTCGGGCCTATCTCTTGACATAATGGTGACATTGGCAGGAACTTGGTCTTGGGCCTCCAATGGCAGAGGGAACATAGCTGGAGCTCTCAGCACAGGAATCTGGGAGGAGTGCCCCTTTGGCAATAGAAGCTGTTGGAGAAGGGGGAAAGTTTTTAGTCACATGTGCTGTCCTACCAATCCTACTACCCATGGCCAATGTAATGCACAGTGCCCTTGGCACTAGCGGAGCCCAACTGTACTGTGCATACCAAGTCACCCAATGCATACCAAGTCACCCAAGGTATGGCTATTGACCAAGAAGCCACCACTGTGCATGTCCAGAGAGTGTCCTAAGGCCAAGGCCAGGCCTCAACACCACATCCCAAAGCTACACGGGGGTGGAATTCTCCAGCCTTGGAAAAACTACTGTCAGTTTCAAACTAGTCATGGTAATACTGTAGGCCTCCTGCTCCAGGTCATCAGGGAGAATCCTCATCTCCCCATGCTGGTGGGTGGTACCATGGCTCTTATCAGGAAGGTGTTGCAGGTCAACTAGCAGGCCTACAGTATTACCAGGCCACAGTGGCCACTTATGACCCACTTTCACCAGACAACATCAGTAGTACAATAGTGGTCCCAGCAGTACAATAAGGTCCCAAAGCAAACAAAGTGGCGCCCGACTGCCACACTATTAATAGTGGCTGCCTGATTTGCACCCTCTCATGGATCACCTCGGCCTGCCAATGGGAAGTCACTCTCACATGCCACTAATGTAGAC
>NW_015178134.1:0-1026 GCF_001447785.1 Gekko japonicus
TGTTTTAAAATTATTGAAAAAAGCATGTAAAGGATAAATTCTTGTGTGCAGGGCTATTTTGGGGCAGGAACGCACAGGAACGGTGTTCCGGCTGGCTTCCAAGTTGGCCATGCCCAGCAGGAACTCATTAGCATAATAGGCCACACCCAACAGCAGAAACTCATTAGGATTGGCTACATTAGGGGTGTGTGGCCTAACATGCAAAGGAGTTCCTGCTACAAAAAAAGGCCCTGGGTTTTGACAACAAACAAGGTAAGCAGAATAAGAAGCAAAAGGTGGGTGTGGCTGGATGAGCACACTTCTGGTAACATGGGGGTGTGGCCTAATATGCCAGTAAGCTGTGCTGTCGTGGGTGTGGCCTAATGTGCTAATGAGTTTCTGCTGTTGTGTGTGGCCTGTTATGCTAATGAGTTCCTGCTGGGCTTTATCTACCAAAAGAGCCCTGCTTGTGTGGCTGTGCCTTTAAGAAAGGGAACAGAGCCCTTCCAAATCTCCACCATTGCTATGGGCCTGCGTGAAAGACCTCTGCCTGAGACCCCAGAGAGCCGCTGCCAGTCTGAACAGACAATACTGACCTTGACCGTCCAAGGGTCTGGTTCAGTACCAGGCAGCTTCAGGTGCTCATGACAGGGGAGGGGCCTATACCCAGGCCAGCTCTCCAACCGGCAAGACACGTTCCTCCCGCGGTTCTCCTCGTTGCGGCGTTCCTTGCAGTTGTTGCCAAACCTCATAACACCCTGAGACTCTTTTTTTTTGTAATGCTTTATTTCAGTCCCGCCACGTAACTTGGTGCTCGACATCCAGAAGGACACGGTGGTGGAAGGAGACGAGATTGAGCTGAACTGCACCGCCATGGCCAGCAGACCAGCGACAACGATCAAGTGGTACAAAGGCAGCAAGGAGCTATCCGGTAGCCCACTCCTCCTCCGTCCGCTTCATGGTGTGGCTGTGGTTTCTTGAGATGATAGAATTTTGTTTGTGTTTAAATATATTTTTTCTCTCCTCCTGCTTCTGTCCCGAACCGCA
>NW_015178135.1:0-962 GCF_001447785.1 Gekko japonicus
CTGCAGGTTTTTATGCTAGAAATAAAGCTCTGTGATATCGAAACGACCACTAGAGGGAGCAAACACATGTAGAACTTGGGGGGAAAACCTCGAAGGGACGTAGCAGCAAGCAAAATGAGGATGCAGAAAAGACCTTTGGCTGTTTGTCGGTCCTGGCCATCTGATAATAAATATTTGGATGCATGCAGTCACTTTTGTGTAACTTGGTGTGTTTCCGGGAATGAAGTTTTCAAATATTTTGGATTTTTCAGCAGGTTAAACTGGAAATAGGAGAGTTGCTTAAAGTTCCCAGCATGACACAAAACTGCTATTGTTGTTGTTGTTGTTGTTATTCGATGTATTAATCACCCTATCCCAGCTTACACTGAGCTCTGGCCGATGTACAAAAAAGGCAAAATGCCATAAAAACAAAATACAAATTTTAAAATATCCATATACAATTAATAAGAAATAAAACCAGAATAACAGATTAAAGGGAATGTAGAACTGGATGAGTGAGAAAAACTAGTTGAGATAAGACTGCCTATAGGACGGGGAGGCTTTGAGATAACTGACTTCTAAGCTCATTGATTACAGTGGACTTAGAAGGGTGTAGCTGTGCTAAGGATTGCCCTGCTATCATATTTTGGCAAGCTAGAAATGAAGGAAATAAAAATAAAAATACATTCATTTTGCTATGCCGAAAGGCAGATAAGGATCTCATGCAGCAGGTGTTGAAGAAGACCTTTCTCCACTTGAGGCTCTGGAGAGCTGCTGCCAATCAGAGTAGACAACACTGAGTTAAGCGGACCAATGATCTGACTTGCTGTTAGATAGCTTCCTGTGTTTGCAGTGTTCCTGGTAGGGATCAGAACATGAAAGTATTAGTGGTTATACACAGGCACAATTCATGCTGCTTTTCCACATTCTCATTTTCTTTTCTTACTTTTCTCCCCCCCCCCCCAGGGGATTTTTTTATTGCA
>NW_015178136.1:0-964 GCF_001447785.1 Gekko japonicus
TTTCTCCAGGTGAACTGATCTTTGTCACTCAGAGACTAGCTGTAACCCCAGGAGGTTGGCAACCTTAGAGGTCAGGTCAGGGCCCTTTTTGCTGCCCTCCCAATACCATATCCTCCAGCACTCAGAGTAACCAAAACAGCATTCTGAGGATCAAGATCCAGACCCTCGCAGGACCAACCTTTCAGCATTTGCATTACCATGGGACAATATATAGGCTGAGTTCAGACGGGCAGTTTGCCCCAATATAGGTGTGTGTGAGGAACGTTTCACAACTGGATTAAATGGGCCATTCACACAGGCACATCTGTCCGGCGTTCCCCACCAGTACTCAACCCGTCTTGTAACGCTTCGCTCCCGAGTTTAAAAGATACCTGGTAAAAGTGGTAGCAAACCCTAGAAAGTGCAATTATCCCACATCCATTCCTCACCGACAAAATGTGAACGCCAAAAGCCACGTTTTTCTTATGCGCTCATGCGCTCTTGCGCATAAGCACTCATGCGCACATCACCAGATTACAAAAACAGAAAGCCTTACAGCCGTGCCTCCTGGCCAACAGTGTAAATGCTCCCTTGTGCCTCCTACCCGTATGCTCCTGCCTCAGTCGCTCCAGTGTGAATGGGAAAACGCGTTCCGGGTCTTTTTTGCCACAACTCCCTCCCACTTCAAACTGCCCATCTGAACTCAGCCGTACAGTATACAATCCAAGGTGTGTGCAAAGCACAGTCAAAAGTCTCCTCTCCCAAATTACAAGATAAAAATAATACAGGATCCAAGCTGAGCCCCCACAAAGGTAAGCCAACTGTTGGAACCAAGGGGAGTTGGAGGTCTGGGGGGGCTTCTTTTCTTAAAGCTTCCCCCCTTCTCCTCACACACCTTGGTGAAAGGAAAACAACCGCATTTCTTGTAAGAGAGGGAAACCCAGTTTGCACGGTTGGGTAGGGCACCTCCCCTCCCCAATTCTTT
>NW_015178137.1:0-964 GCF_001447785.1 Gekko japonicus
TTGCAACAGTTTTTCTTCATTTTTCAACTTGTTCTTCTCGTCTAGTAGTATTTCATATCTTTCTCTACTGTTTTTATTGATTAATGAGGGTTTCGTAAATGCCTCCAGAGGCGAGACCCATTTTGGAATTCTTATATAATATCTTTCTTTTATAGAGTTCCATATTTTAACCAACGATCCTCTTATTATATGTTGGTGGAAGTTAGAATGAATTTTGTCCTTTCCATACCAGATGTATGCATGCCACCCCATGCTTAGATCATGTCCTTCTAATTTTAATGTTCTCACGTTTTGTAAGTTAATCCAATCTTTGATCCAGCATAGAGCAGCCGCTTGATAGTAAAATTTCCAGTTTGGAATTCCAAGACCTCCATTATCTTTATTATCTTGTAGTAACTTCCATTTTATCCTAGCTTTTTTTGAATTCCAAACAAACTTTCTTGTAATCTTATCCATTTCTATAATTAATTTGTTTTTCTTTAAAATAGGGATATTTTGTGCTAAAAATAAGAATCTTGGTAATATATTCATCTTTATAGTAGCCACTCTTCCCATTAGTGAGAGTTGTAAATGGTTCCATTTCTCTAGATCTTTCTTAATTTCTATAAAGAGTTTATTATAGTTATCTTCTACTAGATTACTATTTCTATTAGTTATTATAATACCAAGATATCTAATTTTTTTTGCAATCTCCATCGAGGATTTTTTTTTGATTTCTTGAATTGTATCTGCTGAACAGTTTTTTATTAATAATTTTAATGTTCTCACGTTTTGTAAATTAATCCAATCTTTGATCCAGCATAGGCGGGGGAGGAGCTTTCGTGAGTCATGCAGCTGCTACCCTGCCACAAATTTTGTTAGTCTATCTGTCTATCAAGTACTGCTCATATGGCTGTCACCTGAAGCAGGAGTTAAAACCAAAATTCATAGTTCTTTTATCGTAGAATCATAGAATGTTAGAGTT
>NW_015178138.1:0-968 GCF_001447785.1 Gekko japonicus
TAATTTTTGCCCCATCAATTTTTCAAATCACATAATTCATGCTTCTCTATATAGCTCCCGCAATTATTTCTATTATCTAAGTTGACAAATCGATAATAATGCTTCTATATAAATATGTAATTGTTTTCCTTCCCATGGAGCTAAATTTACAGTTATCCACTTCTAATTTTTTAATAAAGATGATTTATGCGCCATTCCATTACGAGAAATTTGATAGCTAGAATCCTAACTAGATCTAAATATTGCCACACCGCCCAGATTATATCCTAATACTAATTCATTTTTATCAAGATTAATATGCAACCCTCTTATGATAATATAAATGCAAAAAACAGTTCTAAAGAATACACAAGATTATAATCACTTACACTTTCTTTCCTATTCCCCATTAGAAAAAAGACAATACAAATACTCTACCACAAAGAGGCGTCATAAAAGTTATTAACTATTCTCCTCCCTGTGGCATTATATTTATAATTTTCTGTTAAGTAAAAAAGAAACAGACTACAGTAAACATGAAACAAAAACCATACCTAAGATCCCCACAACCTTTCTTCCTAATTCTAATAATCAGCATATCACAAAAGCCACCACCTTATTATAACAACTGGTTATTACCCTGCTAAACTCCTAAAACAAGCCCATATCTACTGTTTCATTGTTACCTATCAATATATTACTCATACTCATATGTTGTAAGCCGCCCTGAGCCCGCATGCGGGGAGGGCGGGGTATAAATAAAATTAAATAAATAAATACATTGTAACCCATAAACAGTGACATCTACCACTTAAAGAAAATAGCTTTTCAATCCCCAAATACCTTCTTCCATATTTCAATTCATCCTAAACTTATACAAAAATTCTCAGCAATATCCGTTCCCTTCTTAAGAAGCCATTGTTTGCCAAATAGGAAAATTATATTCTACTCCAGATCATATTTGTGATGACCCCTTAACTGGGGAGGTC
>NW_015178139.1:0-969 GCF_001447785.1 Gekko japonicus
ATAAATAAATAAATAAATAAAACTTTTCTCCCGCGTTTCACCCTGTTGGTGCTGCGGATGTCAGTCCTAACACTGCACTTACCCCATCAGTGGTCTTCAGCCTCTGTGGGTCAGAGCCCCACCGGCTGGGTCACTCTCCTCTGGAGAGTTGCCATTGTGGATGGGTGAGTTCAGTGGCTTATCTGAGAACCCAGGGCTGGACCTCTGCTGATGTCATTTCCTGCTGGGTTTTTTCCACAGTGTGTAAAAATGAAGTCAATCAATCCATCAATCCATGCAGACACATTGGACAAGTCGCAGTGGACTCGTAGTTTGCCCCCCTCCCCCACCATAAGAGGTTTTTTCCTTCTATGATGGATTCAGGTGGGTAGCCGTGCTGGTCCGAAGCAGGAGAACAAGGTTTGAGTCCAGTGGCCCTTCAGTCGGAGTCTCTCAGAGCATCTTACGCTCTCCTTCCCTTCCTCTCCCAGTTTGGTGTCGTGGTTAGGAGCACGGACTCTAATCTGGGAGAACCGGGTTTGATTCCCCACTCCTCCACATGCAGCTGCTGGTGTGGCCTTGGGTCAGTCACAAGTTCTCTCAGAGCTGTTCTCGAAAGAGCAGTTTTCGAAAGAGCTCTGTCATCCCCATTTACATCACAGGGTGTCTATTGTGGGAAGGGAAGGGAAAGGAGATTGTAAGCCACTCTGAGACTCCTTCGGGTAGCAAAGGGCGAGGTGTAAATCCAATCTGTTCTACTTCACCACAACAGGCACCCTGTGTTGTAGGTGGGGCTGAGAGAGCTCTTTCGAGGACTGCTCTTGAGAGAACAGCTCTGAGAGAACAGTGACTGACCCGAGGTCACCCAGCTGGCTGCAAGTGAAGATGTGGGGAATCCAACCTGGGAGTCCAGATTAGAGTCTGCTGCTCTTAACCACCATATACCAAACTGGGTATACCGAGAATTAAACTTCGTTGGGCTTAAAGGTA
>NW_015178140.1:0-986 GCF_001447785.1 Gekko japonicus
AATGGCTCACTTACAACTTTAATGCCAGTCACTTACAAGGTAGAATTTTTGCTCACAGGACTCTACAGCTTAGAGGAAGCATTGGGCAAGACATGTGTGTTCTGTGGGGTTTCCCATACTCTGACAGCTTTTAAGACCCCTGGGAGTGAATAGGGGTCAGGATCCCCAAACGTTTCGAGCCTGTGGGCTTCTTTGGAGTTCTGACACAGTGTGGTGGGCGCAGCCCCAAAATGGCTGCCCCGGCTTACTTTCAGTCAGGATCCTTGTGCTGCGGTGGCAAAGCTGCCGCCAAAGCAATGGTTTTAAAGATCTGCACAGCCAATCAAATCTCCAGTGGCCAATCACAAGCCTTTCTGGGCAAAAGCCCCACCTGGCCCCACCCACTTAAATAAAACCACTTGGTGGGCACTGGGGAAGGTCCCGGTGACTCGGTAATCTGGGTGGCAAGAGGTGAGAGGCAGGGGGTCCAGAGTGAGGCGATGGGGTAGGATGTGGTCAAAAGCAAGGGGGGGCAAAGGTGGATTTTCTTAAAACAGAATCTTCTGGATTGCTTTCTGTCATCACTGGGAGATCAATACTGATTCCAGTCCATTTCCAGCCAATCTGGAAAGACTGGCAGCCCTCAGACGCAGGCCACAGGTTGTTTCAGGGCCTTCCATCCCCCCCTACGAGCCCATCCGTTAAAGACCACCTCTGTGCGTCCCCATCTGCAGAAGTCAGGGGCAACGTTCCCTCTAAGCTGTGGAGTCTTGTGAGCAAAAATTCTAATTTGTGAGCTACTGGCATTAAAATTGTGAGCAAGCGATTTGGCTACTGTATAAATTAGTTTGCTCTGGAGCCATCCCTCCTGAGCTGAGACAAAAATGTGTGAGCTGGAGGCTAAAGAACTGTATGCTAGCTCACACTAACTCAGCTTAGAGGGAACACTGGTCAGGGGGATGAACTCCACATACAGGGCCCTTTCTGTCTTGGCATCTCAATGCCAT
>NW_015178141.1:0-959 GCF_001447785.1 Gekko japonicus
ACCCTTCCTCTAGATGTTACATATCTAGGGATGCCTTCCTTCCTCCTGGGTCCATTCATATATATCTTCATGATGTTGTACGTCTGGAGCCTATTTTCTGAGTTGTATAAGCAGGCATCACTTACAAAATGAAAAAAAAGCATACCGTTCAACATAACTGATTAACAACATCTGAGCAAGGGAAAACAAAAGGTACACTAAATCCAATCCTTTCTTTCTAGGCCTACCATTCCAGCTCAAAGGTAAGCGAAACAATCGTACAGCCTCCACAACATGCCGTTCAAAAACCAAAAGTTTCTCCTCTATAATAAATGGGACCACTGCGTACTACCTGGAGGGGAATTGTCAGAATCTGGAAGATTCCAGAATTTTTCATTGCCAACCATCAGCCCTTGGATGTATCTGGCCGAAGACTATTATGGGCTATAATTGAGTAATTCATTGGCCCTTTGCGCAGTTGCCTTCCACTCCTGATTTTCCAGAGTTCAAGTTGAGGCCATTGAAGTCGAGGCCAAAGAAGCATCCAAATAACCTGGGGCCACAGCAGGCTGAACTCGGGCTGACCACTGAAGGGAGGTTATGTAATGGGGGGGGGGACCCAGAATAAAAAGAAGGTTGAACTCGATTTTTGTGCAGAATTACTTGAAGGACACAGCGGTGAACATGGATTACGAGGAGAGTGCAGAAAGAGCCAAAGTTAGGAGAAAACCATTCAGAATTCCCATTGTTGTTTTACACCAATGGTCAGTAGGGCCCTTTCCGCACTATCGTTTTAGTTCATGGTTACGGCAGTGTCCTTTAAGCAATTCTGCACTGAAATCAAATTCAACCTTCTTTTTAATTCGGTGAGTTTTTTTTAATCAGTTCTGCACTTAAACCGAATCCAACCTTCTTTTTATTCTGGGTTTCTTTGCGTGTTTTCTGCATTATTTTACCCCCCTTCAGTGGTCAGTCCAGTT
>NW_015178142.1:0-968 GCF_001447785.1 Gekko japonicus
GAAATACATCTGAGGCTAGAGAAAACATGTATCTCAAGCCCTCCCCCCAAAAAACTTCAGCCGCATCAGTGGCAGAGGCATGTGAGTTCACAGCACACTGAAATACATATTTGCCCAAACCGACTCCAGTGCTTGTGGATGGACTCCCAAGAAAAAAAAAGAAAATCAGGGGTAACTCCAGTGTGTGGAAAAGGTCCAAGCCAAGTCATTGTTTGGCAAGGAGCATGCTAGTTTGGAGCAAGGGTCCCTGCGTACGACCCTAGAAATGCTTTTCCTGAAGAGCTCCAGCTTTCGAGCTCGCCTGTGTGAAGTTATTTAAACAAATGCCAGGTGAAAATGTATGGAGAAGGAACTGCTAAAAGGATCTGCCTTCAGGATATTATTCCTGACTTGCTATTTCAGCAAGAGCACTTGGACTCTCAGGCTGCCCCGCGCAGAGGGATTCTCGCCTCCCACGTTACATTTTTAATGTCTCAGTGAAGCATGGAGACAGCAGACCCCGTGGTGCCTCCGCGGGAGACGTGGACCCCAGTGATGGACCCCCGGGAGGGCTAAAAGCAGATAGCAAACAGACAGGTCTGGAATGAGCGCCTCCGGAAGAGACGGGCTCCCCGCAGCCGGGCTCCCCACCCCAAAGCAGAGCGAGGAGGAAAGGCCGCAACGGGTTCTCTTGGCACAAGTCTATCGGGCGGGGGCGGGGCGGCTACACCAGCCAATACCTTCCCTCTGCTGGCGCCACTTTGGGGATAACAAAAACTGATGACGGGTGAGAAAATGACTGTGGACACGCGTCTCTTTGCAAGGACCGGAGGAGGAGGCCAAGGGGAAGAGAGGCGGATCAAGAGGAGCCTTGTGAGACGCAGAGGCAAGCAAGGGGGAAATGCAGACTCTCCTGTATGGACTGTCTCATGTAGCAGAGAGGACTGGTCAGCGGCACATTTGTGCCTAGGGGTGCCAACCTCCAGGTG
>NW_015178143.1:0-1041 GCF_001447785.1 Gekko japonicus
GATCCCTCTAGATCTCCTCACAGTCCTCCGTGGTTCTAACCATGGCTTCAAGAGGGATTCAAGAGGGAACTGGATAAACATGGAGCAGAGGTCCATCAGTGGCTATTAGCCACAAGGTATAGATAGGAACTCACAGGCTGGGGCAAGGGGTGCTCTGTGTTCTTGGTGCTGGGGGGGAGGGCAACAGTGGGAGGGCTCCTAGTGTCCTGGCCCCACTGCTGGACCTCCTGATGGCACTTGATGTTTTTGACCACTGTGTGACAGAGTGTTGGACCGGATGGGCCATTGGCCTGATCCAACATTGGCTTCTCTTATGTTCTTAGAAACTCTCGGTCTGGGGCAAGTGATGCTCTGTCTTCTTTGTTCTTGGGAGGGGGGGTCAACAGTGGGAGGGCTCCTAGTGTCCTGGCCCCACTGCTGGACCTCCTGATGGCCCCTGGTATTTCTGGCCACTTTGTGACCCAGAGTGTTGGACTGGATGGGCCTTTGGCCTGATCCAACACTGGCTTCTCTTAGGTTCTTAGATTCCCACTGACCCTGTCAGCCCAGTAAACACAGTCACGTTTTCTGTTGAAGCCCAGTTGGTTGAGCCACAACAAGAGGAAGTACTGTAGCAACCTCCCATCTCCCCAAGAGGCAAGCCCTGAATAACTTAGTGTTGTCCGCAAACTTAGCCATGCCAACTCCAAAAATCTCTTCAATAGTGCACAATTCTACCCTCTTGGGGTGAGGACTTATCCCCCTCACCAGAACAGAGGGTGCTGCGTGGTTTGGCTTAAGTGAGTTCCCCTTGGGTTAGTGTGTTAACTGGTGGGACTACTGTTAGAGAATGAGACTTACGTTTGCTTTATGGACTTATATTTATTGCTACACGCACAATGGACTGTGCACACACACACACAGAGGCACAGAAGACTGTACACTATAAGTCACCTGTTGTGATACTACACATAGAAGGTGCCTGCACAAGCCTTACACATGAATAAGGTTTCAGCTACACAGTTACCTGGGAAAGAAGCACAAATTTCCATTATTGTGAGC
>NW_015178144.1:0-970 GCF_001447785.1 Gekko japonicus
TTCTGCCACAAGGTCCACACCTCACTTTTCCATTGCATAGACTATGTCCACATAAAAAAAACCCAAAATTGTTATGTGTGATGTGGCCCCAAAAGAGCATTATGTGTGTCTCAGGAACTTTCCTCTTCTCGCCCTAATGAGAATCAGGCTGGTACACCTATTTTCTGTGGATCCAAAAGGAATCTAATGAAAGAAAGATGTATATACGCCTTTGGGAGGCTTAAACAAAACAGTTCAAAAGATGTTGCCATTTTAATCACCTCCACAGCTGATGATTACCAGAACACCCTTGGTTGTCTCACCAGACCTCCCTTCCCTTGCATAAACAAGTTGAATAATCTGAGATCACCAATTGGCCATCTGTGTTCGTTAAGACTGGACAGACCTGTCAACTTTTTAATCACATGCTAAAAGTTCCATGGCTTTGATGTAGATGAAAGTTTGGAGACCACAATAGATAACTGACCCCAGGTTGTTTATGCAAAATTGATCTTCAAAGCCTCAGGCTTTTCCACTTTCTTATCCTGCCGGATGGAGGGGAAGAGGACACTTTTACGTATTCTTAGATAAAGGAGAGCACTACTGGAACTGATTACTCTTAAACTGTCAGTGACTGTTTCATAGTGATTATGGTACCTGCTTGCTCTTAAGAAACCAGCACACACTAGCTGGTACTCACTTTAAATAACATATATAATTGTGTGTCATCAATTCGCAGCCGACTCATGGTGACTCCAGGACCATGGGGTTTCCAAGGAAAGAGACTGACAGAGCCTGTTTGCTCATTGCCATAGTGATACTTATGGTGTCATACATAAATTTCACATCCATCTAATGGCCAGGTTTCTTGATCTGCTTATTTTTAGCAAGCCTACTATATCATGTCCATTACACTTTAAATAACATATAATATATAATTGTGTGTCATCATTTCACAGTCAACTCATGGTGACTCCAGGACCATGGGGTT
>NW_015178145.1:0-964 GCF_001447785.1 Gekko japonicus
AGAATCCAATCACTGAAGAAATCTGCACCCGTGTTTGTGCCCTGTTTTATGAAAATATTAAGTCAGAAAAGAGTGTTTAGAAGGATAACGTTTCCTTGTAGATAAGATTAATTAATCTAAAGATTTTTTTATTTTTTGGGGGTGTAATGAATTTGTGCTGCTTTTATTGTGAAACACCTCCCCCGAAATAGAATAGTTACAGTTTTGATAATGAATTGTTTGATAAGAGCTAAAAAAATTTAAATTGATTCCACAGAGTAAGGTAGGTAATTGAGATACCCAAAGAGTTAGCAGTTTCAGGGTACTCACAATTAAAATGGTAATCACACAGTAACAATTAATTGGGATAAAATGTTAAAACACTTGAGATGTGAGTTGTAGATGTGTTAAAGTTGATTGTATCGTTCCTAAGGAAAAATAATTAATTGGTTGGACTTTTTAACAGGAAAAATCAGTATAGTTTGGATTTCATTGAGGGTCACTTAGTTAAAAACCAGATAAGAGAAAGAAAAAAAGCTTGAAAAAAACCTTTGCCCTTTCAGCTGCAGCTAGTAAAATAGCTGCAGAGAACTGATACTCTTCGTATCCAGTTCCTAGAGTAGAGCAAATAGTCTTAAAGAACAGAAAAAACTTGGTAGGAGCAAAAAACCACAGCACCATCTGGAGCCCTCCACCTCACCTTTTATAAAACATATTTTACAGCCATGAAATTGGCTAACTTTAATAAAGTATTATAGATCAGTATAGAACTTTAAGCCCTTAGTAAAGATAGAGCACATTTGTGAATATTAAGATAAAATTCAAAACGACAATGCAATACAACAACTGGTGCCTCCACTGCCTAGATTCCCCCCACCCCCCGAAAAGCTGCCGAGTGTTCACTCGCTGCTGAGAGGTTCTTGTTTCATTAAAGACTGCCTTGCAGCAGCGGTGAACGAACTGAAACTTGGTTTGCTATTTCATG
>NW_015178146.1:0-961 GCF_001447785.1 Gekko japonicus
TATCACAATAATGTATTTATCTTTCCACCCACTGAGATTCAGGGTGGATTACATAATGCCTGCCCAGTACAATCAATAGGATGAGGCTGGTTGAAAGTTCAGTCAAATCACAGCCTAGTTATGGTGACTTCACAGGGTTTTCAGGGCAAGAGACAACCAGAGATGGTTTGTCATTGCCTGCCTCTGTGGAGAACTCTGGACTTCCTTGATGGTCTCCCATCCTAGTGCTAACCAGGGCCGACCCTGCTTAACTTCTGAGATGTGATGAGTTCAGGCCATCCTAGGCCATCCAGGGTCAGGGCCAATAGGATGACAATTCTGTTAGTAAAAAATTAATAAACAATTTTAGGTCGGTAATCGTTTTGGTCTGTAGTAGAAGAGCAGGATTTGAGTCCAGTAGCACCTTAAAGACCCATAAAATTTCCCAGAGTGTAAGTTTTAGCTAGGGATGGGCACAGACTGAACCACAAATTCCTCATGAATTTTGCCCTGTTCTTGGTTTGTGAACAAAAGCTCATGATGGGTCTGACGTGACAGATTTCCGCAAAGTTTTAAAGCCGTTCATGGCTGTTCGTGGTGGTTCGTGGATGGAGCAGATAGCAGGGGTTTAAAGGGACTTTAAAACCCTGTTTTCTATTCCCACTGAAAGCTGAGCAGTGGGGAGGCACTCCTCACCACTCAGTTGTTTCAAACTGTCTTGTGCAGTCGCTTTAAACTTTAAAGGGACTGCAGAAGACAGCCAAAAAAACAGCTGCATGGCTGGGAGACACTGCCCACCACACAGCTGTTTTTTTCAGGCTGTCTTCTGCCATCCCAAAATAGCTGTCCAGACTAAAGTGGAGAATCCAGTCCCAAGCTGTCCCTTCAAAATTTAAAAGACAACAGAAGACAGCCTGAAACAGCTGTGTAGCACGGAGCAATCTGCTCACCGCTGCTCAGCTGTTTTTTTGGGCTTTCTGCA
>NW_015178147.1:0-962 GCF_001447785.1 Gekko japonicus
CAGAGAACCCACGCAGGGGAGAAGCCTTTAGAATGATCAGAGTCCGGAAAGAGATTCAGTGTGAGTAGCAATCAGTGTGAGTAGCAATCTTCAACAGCATCAAAGAACCCACACAGGGGAGAAACCTTTTGAGTTCTCAGTGTCCAGGTCCAGCACTGCCAGACCCAGACTTGGGAGCCACCCCAAGAGAGAGTGCCATGGCATGGATATGCAATCCCAGTGAACGAGGGAATCCCCCCCCCCAACCACCAAGGCCACTAGAAGGCCATTGGCCCCGTACCACCATCAATGTTCCCTCTAAGCTGTGGAGTCTCGTGAGCAAAAATTCTGCTTTGTGAGCTCCTGCCAAGCAATTTGGCTTCTGCATAAATTAGTTCACTCTGGACCATCCCTTCCTGAGCAAAGATAAAAACGTGTGAGCAATCTTCAAGTGCATCAGAGAACCCACACGGGGGAGAAACCTTTTGAATGCTCTGAGTGTGCAAAGAGCTTCAGTCAGAGTCGCAATCTTCATCAGCACCAGAGGACCCATAGAGGGGAAAACCCTTTTTAGTTCTCAGTGTCCCAGTCCAGCACTGCCATACCCAGACTTTGGAGCCATCCCAAAAGAGACTGCCATGGCATGGATATGCAATCCCAGTGAACGAGGACCCCCCCCCCCGGCACCAAGATCACTGACAAGCCTTTGGCCATCAGTCTCCCGTACCATCGTGGCCAGGTGGAGCAGGCAATGGCAGAAGGCTGCGCCAGGGGGCAGCAGGTGGGGGAAGAGCCCCAGGAAGTGGCAAGAGTCCCAGGAGGCTGCAAAGAATGGCATGGGAAGCCAGGATGTAGACGGGAACCCAGGAGATCCTAGGCCTGGCAATAGGGCATGCGCCCTCTCCTCGGAGAGGCACTTCACAGGCTGTTTGCCAGCTGGGTTCCACAGAAAGTGGAAGCACAGAGGTGAACAACCTCACCCT
>NW_015178148.1:0-1047 GCF_001447785.1 Gekko japonicus
ACACTTAACCACTACACCAAACTGATCCTGGACCCTGTGCCTTGGGTGATTACAGGGTAATTCTGACCATCTCGCATCTCTATGAAAAAACCTCTTGGGATTGCCGGTTTCAGTTTGCTGAGGCTTTAGGAGAGAATTTAGGGAATTCAAAAAACACAGGAGCCTGCATGCAGTTCAGGTTTGGAAATGGGACAAGATTCCCTGACCTTGCAAGGTCCTGGTGGTAATGCTGCTGAAAAGAAGTGTGCGTGGGCACAAAAGCTTATACCTTGAATAAAACTTCATTAGTCTTAAAGGTACCACTGGACTCGAATTTTTTCCATTGCTTCTGACCAACACGACTAACCCACCGGAATCTATGCTGGAAAGAATGTACACACAACATTCCAAAGCACAATAGAAATGCAGTCAGGGCTCTTTTTGTAGAAAAAGCCCAGCAGGAACTCATTAGCATAATAGGCCACACCCAATAGCATAAACTCATTAGCACATTAAGCCACACCCCCATGCTACCAGACGTGTGGTCATCCAGCCACACCCACCTTTTGCTTCTTATTCTGTTTACCTTGTTTGTTGTCAAAACCCAGGGCCTTTTTTTGTAGCAGGAACTCCTTTGCATGTTAGGCCACACACCCCTAATGTAGCCAATCCTCATGAGTCTCTGCTGTTGGGTGTGGCCTATTATGCTAATGAGTTCCTGCTGGGCGTGGCCAACTCGGGAGCCAGCCAGAACTCCGTTCCTGTGCGTTCCTGCCCAAAAATAGCCCTGGAAATGCTGAGTTGTTATTGCTGTTGCTGTTACTAACTCATATTCCTTCCCCCCCCATGCTCACTCAGCAGCAACCTCCTTTCTCCTTGAGAATCGTGCTATCCATTTCCCCAGGCAGTGGTGAGTCTCTTCCCATCCCAGGCTTTAAACCTGGCCACACTGGATCGAACTGTCTTGTTTCCCCCCCTGAGCAATCAGGATTGTTCCATTATACCATGCCTTGAATGTTCAAAGAACTTCTGACTTCATGTGGCTTCCCCAACCCCACCCCATCTATT
>NW_015178149.1:0-977 GCF_001447785.1 Gekko japonicus
CCCCCCCCCCCAACAGTCCCCTGACAGGGATGCATAGAAGCCTTACAATGTATTAATGACAGTCCCCAGGAACTCATTCCTGGCTGAAAGGTCAGTATTGCTAAGGTTCTGCCAATTCCCTTTGACCTGCCTGGCTGAACTGAAGCCTAGCTTGGTGAGAAAAGGGGCTTGTCTTAAAAATAGTCCAAATAAGCTGCAGTCCTATGGCTGGTGATAATTTTCAGCGTGGTGCTTCTCCAAACCTCTGTAAGAAAGTGAGCTCTCCTCAAATGATTTGATGGCGTGAGCCATTTGACTTGTCTTATGGTGAATGAATTAAAAAAAAACCCTCAAGATGGGAACATCCAAGGCTCACAGCTAGTGTTCCCTCTAAGCTGAGTTAGTGTGAGCTAGCTCACAGTTTTTCAGTCTCTAGCTTGCACAGTTTTGTCTTGGCTCAGGAAGGGATGGCTCCAGAGCAAACTAGTTTATGCAGTTGCCAAATGGCTTGTTCGCAACTTTTAATGCCAATAGCTCACAATGGAGAATTTTTGCTCACAAGATTCCACAGCTTAGAGGGAGCATTGGTTATGACCAGTGTTTACGCTAAGCTGAGTCAGTGTGAGCTACCTCACAGACTTTTAGCCTCCAGCTCAGACACCCTTTTGCCTTAGCTCAGGAAGGGTGGCTCCAGAGCAAACTAATTTATGCAGTCGCCAAATCGCTCGCTCAGAGCTTTAATGCCAGTAGCTCACAAAGTAGAATTTTTGCTCACAAGACTCCACAGCTTAGAGGGAGCGTTGCTCACAGTGTCCCAGTGGAAATACAAGAGGGCAGAAGACCCTTATTTCTGGCATTTTCTTCTTCCAGCTGTATATTGTGTGCCAATCTTGAGGTTCCCCTGAGCCTTGGGAGCTATTGTTTAAGAGGCAGAAGACAGGAAAGCCTTCTCACTAGGCAAGCAAAACCCATTCAGGGCTTTTTTTGTAGAAAAAGTC
>NW_015178150.1:0-948 GCF_001447785.1 Gekko japonicus
AATCCATCACTGGTTCAGAATGCAGTCAATGAGTGATGTCATACGGACAAGTTGCCCACCCTCTTGAGCTGATGTTCCCACTATGCACATCCACTTTCTTGAACTAATGGGGCACTGGATGGAAGACATGGTAGCCATTGCCTTCTCCTTTTGGTGTAGGGCAGGGACCCACTGTCTAGTTCTACAAAGAAACCTCCAGAAAAAGGGAGTTCCATGTGGTTGTAAGGTCCCATTATGAAGGCCCTGATGGAGTTCTTTATAGGAGACTCTCATTCCTCTTACTGGGATCATTCTTATACAGTGGCCATCAGGGCACCTTCCTCTTTCCAGAGAACTTCTTCATTTCTTCTCTGTGGATCCTCCAGTTCTTTGTCCATCCTCCGTGATGAAAAGTTTTCTCATTGCTAGCAGGGATGTGGCTTTGTTGCATCCACCATCAGCTAGTTCCACCTATCCTGCTCTCCCTGGAAGGTTCCACATTTTAATATTGCAAGTTAACTGGACCACTGAGAAGGCAGGAACATTAATGGTAGACTGGCATATAATTTTGTATTTTCTTTTTCTTTTTTTGTATATTTTTGTATATGTGCATGTGTGTGGGTGTATGTGATTGTTTGTGCACCTGGAAGTCATGGTGACCTCTGGCGATTGACCCCTAGTGGGGGCCTGGAGGATATTCAGAGAAGTGGCTGAATAAAGCCTGCCCCCACTCCCCACCTCTGGTATTTTGAGGAGGTCTCCCATACAAGTACTTGCCAGATTATCCGACCCTGCTTAAATCCTGAGATCAAGCTTGACTGGGCTATCCAGGTCAGGGTATTTTCAGTGAGATGAACATATGAACACATGGAACTGACTTATACTGAATCAGACCCTTGGTTCATCAATGTCATTATTGTCTTCTCAGACTGACAGTGGGTCTCCAAGGTCTCAGGTGGAGGTCTTCAT
>NW_015178151.1:0-957 GCF_001447785.1 Gekko japonicus
GCAGTGGCAAAACACCTCTGAACATCTCTACATCACTTGCCTTGATAACCCCATGGGGGTCACCGTTAGTTCGCTGTGACTTGACCGCATTTCCCCACCACCACCAGTCCTATTGCTTTGCTTATTAGTACAGGATCACAGAATCCTAGAATCCCAGAGTCGGAAGGGTCCTACCGGCCATCTAGTCCAGTCCCCGGCTCAGTGCAGGATCAGCCTAGAGCATCCCTGACAACGGTTTGTCCAGCCGTTGCTAGAAGATGGCCAGGGAGGAGGGGGAGCTCGCCACCTCCCCAGGCAGCCGATTCCACTCTTGCACGACTCTTGCTGTCAAAACGTTTCTCCTAAGATCCTCCTTCCCACCCTGAATTGAAACCCATGATTGCAGGTCCTCTCTTCTGCTGCCCACAGGAACAGCTCCCCGCCCTCCTCTAAGTGACGGCCCTTCAAGTACTTCCAGAGAGCCATCCTGTCCCCCCTCTGCCTCCTCTTCTCCAGACTGAACCTTCCCAAGTCCCTCCGCCTTTCCTCACAGGGCTTGGCCTCCAGGCCCCTGATCATCCTCGTCGCGCTCCTCCGTACCCGCTCCAGTCTGCCCACCAATGTTCCCTCTAAGCTGAGTCAGTGTGAGCTAGCTCACAGTTCTTTAGCCTCCGGCTCACACATTTCTGCCTTAGCTCAGGAAGGAGGGCTCCAGAGCAAACTAGTTTATGCAGCAGCCAAATAGCTCGCTTACAACTTTAATGCCAGGAGCTCACCAAGTAGAATTTTTGCTCACAAGACTCCACAGCTTAGAGGGAAGTGAGGCCTCCAGAACTTCACACAGGACTCCGGTTATGGCCAGGACCAGTGCAGTGCTTTTGTGATGTGAGCAGTGACTCACAAAAGCTCCTCCCCTGCCGCAAATTTTGCTACTCTTTGAGGTGCTACCGCTGGACTCTTCCTCTTTTCTACTGCTAC